>NW_026622635.1:270000-570000 GCF_015846415.1 Triplophysa dalaica | reverse complement strand
GTCTCAAAGATTAAGCCATGCAGGTCTAAGTGCACACGGCCGGTACAGTGAAACTGCGAATGGCTCATTAAATCAGTTATGGTTCCTTTGATCGCTTCCAGTTACTTGGATAACTGTGGTAATTCCAGAGCTAATACATGCAAACGAGCGTTGACCCGGGCCTCCTCGCGGGGGACCAGGGGATACGTGCATTTATCAGCCCCAAAACCCAACCGGGTCTGACGTCCTCGGGCGGTGGCCCGGTCTCTTTGGTGACTCAAGATAACCTCGGGCCGATCGCGCGCCCTCGCGGCGGCGACGACTCATTCGAATGTCTGACCTATCAACTTTCGATGGTACTCTAGGCGCCTACCATGGTGACCACAGGTGACGGGGAATCGGGGTTCGATTCCGGATAGGGAGCCTGAGAAACGGCTACCACATCCAAGGAAGGCAGCAGGCGCGCAAATCAGCCGGACTTCGAGGAGTCTTGCTTAGACGATTTTGGGGATGTGGTGACGCCGCTGAGCCCGCAGCGAGTTCATCGATCTCTCTCTTGAAAACCCACTTGCCAGAGAGCGGAGTCGGAGATAACTTCAAAGAACCCGTATCGTTAAATGGTCGGTCGAGGCTGAGAGCGATGGCGCGGAATGGAAGTCAGCCCCCGAAGTCTGTAGGCATGCAACTCTGCCGCAGTTTGATCTGCTGGGGCGATCTTTGAGAGGGCTATGTAGTCAAGAAGAAACGCTCTAAGCAACAGGCCTACCGTGATAGTGCCGTGCAGATACAGAGCAAGAGGTCTGGAGGGGCCTAGGTTTCCATCTGCCCTCTTCCTCCTGAACCGCGAGAGGTGACACTATGACCGGGACAGGTTGTTCAATAAATAACTGTCTGGATACAGGCGGTTGTGCTTTGGCAGACGCTTCTGTCCAATGATTGTTGGTGGAAACCCATCCCGGATGGTAGGTCGCCCGGTTAAACAAGCTACCATGGAGAAGCGTAGGGGTTGCGCGACTTCATTAGAGCCAGACCCCCTCCGTGCCCCCCTGGCCAGGGTACACGGTGCTGACGGTGGCCAAGGCGTTAACAACAATGGAATTGACGGACGACTAAGAGAGTGCTCGGTGGTTCTCACGCGCGTTAGGGAGAGTGACATCGCGATGATGGGAACCCAGACTACTCATAACGACCAACCCGGAACAAGTGGTGATGCTCGAGAAGCCGCTGCGACAGTGCAAACTGTCGATGAGTGGGAGGATGACTCTGCCATGGTCATTGCTCCGGCAGCCCAGGTCACAGCAACTGGGCTGGTGATCCGAATGCCTTACGTGGCACACAGGTGCGCACTATGTGGAGTATCGATGGTGACACTGGTACAACTGAGGAGGCATACCAAAGTAGTGCATAGCGGTGTCTTGGTAAGATATATGTCTATCTCGTGCGGGAAAACGGCCCCCAACCATCATGCGATCGCTTTCCACGTCCCTAAATGCAGGGGCCATCAGGTGGCGAGGCCCCCGGGCCCCGTCCAATGTGAAGCTTGCGATGCCAAGTTCGGTACCAAGTGGGGCCTCAGTATCCACGAGATGCATGTCCACCCCGCTGTGCGCAACCGGAAACGGATTGCGTCGCTGATGGCGACACTTGGCCCCATTGGGGAGGCGGTGGAGGCAGGAACTACGCGGGCCTCGTTGGTAGGTGACCCGGACGCTTCGACTAGTTCGAAGCGCATGCGAGTAAATGTCTCTATGGATGGTGGAGTTATGCCACTCGAGCCTGTTGCGAGTTCGCCGGTCCCTCACACAACAACCTCCCGGTCAGAGAGCGGGCTCAAGGTACGTCTCCGAGAGCTCGTTCGCGAAATGATCGATGCGTTGGAGGGCGACGACGCGGACAACATCCCAGTCCTAAAAGCTTGGTTGGAAGGCAGTGACCAGTTACCTGCAATGGTCGAGGCAGCAACTTCCTCACTGCTTCAGGGGTTGACTCCTGAAGCAAGAAATGGCTCAGCACCCTCTCGCCGCAAAAGAGGTCGTGTTCCCCATAGTGTTCTGCGTAGACTGCCTAAGGGCCAGCTTCGGAAGGAAGTCTACAGCAGGTGTCAGCACTTGTATCAAATTGACCCAGCCCGCCTGGCGGGGGAGATCCTGGACGGAGCGGTTCCGATGAGGTGCCAGATCCCCCTGCATTCGGTATTCAGGGCGTACAAGAGCAAGTGGGAAGAAAAAACATTTTTCCGCGGGCTGGTTCATTTCAGGGCGGGGGAACACGCGGACAACGATCTCCTGGCTGGGCTCATTTCGGAAGAGGAGGTGTTGCTCTGCCTTCGACAAGTGTCGAAGAATTCCGCCCCGGGTCCGGATGGTATCGGTAAGCAGGATTTGCTTGAATGGGACCCTGAGGGTGAGGCCCTCACACGTATGTTCAACATGTGGTGGGTCACTGGAATCATTCCTACACGCCTGAAGTGTTGTCGAACGATACTGCTACCCAAATCAGTAGATCCTAGGCTGGCGAGGGAGATCGGAAACTGGAGGCCGATCACCATTGGATCAATGATTTTACGGGTATTCACTAGGATCCTGTCGAAGCGACTGGCTCCGGCCTGTCCGCTCCACCCTAGTCAGAGGGGGTTCCGTCCTACCCCCGGATGTTCTGAAAACATCGAGGTCCTCCGGGGCCTGATCCGTCACTGCAAGACCGAGTGTAGCAGCCCACTCGCAGTGGTGTCGATTGACTTCGCTCAGGCTTTTGACTCGGTTTCCCATGAGCATCTGCTCGCAGCGCTCGGAATGGTTAAGGTGGACCTACACATGGTAGAGATGATCCAGCAACTCTACACGGACAGCGTGTCACGGTCGGAGGTGGTGTCACTCCGAGTATAGCATTGAGGGTAGGTGTAAAGCAAGGTGATTCCTTATCCCCGCTATTTTTTAACCTGGCCATGGATCCTCTCATCAATGAAGTCGAAAGAGGTGGTAACGGGTATCTTTTCGAAGGTCATTCGGTGTCGAGTCTGGCGTTCGCCGATGACCTCGTGCTGGTAAGCGGGTCCTGGACGGGAATGGCAAATCATCTGAAGGTATTGGACTCCTTTTGTCAAGTGACCGGCCTTAAAGTCAATCTGAGGAAATGCTTCGGCTTCCACGTCCGGGCTTGCAAGGGCGCGTACACGATCAATGACTGTCCCCCATGGGTTCTGGGGGGTACGGCCCTGCAACTGTCAGGCCTCGAGGAATCTTTCCGGTACCTCGGGGCCCAATGCAATCCTTGGGTTGGGATTGTTAAGCCGGATCAGGCCAGTATTCTTGACAAGTGGATGAGACGTCTGGCAGCGTCTCCACTTAAACCATCTCAGAAAGTGACACTGCTAAACCGGCACGCGATACCCCGACTCCACTACCTGGCCGATCATGCCGAGCTCGGATTGGCCGCTCTAAACCGCTTGGACGGGATCATTAAGGGTGCCGTGAAGGAATGGTTGCACCTTCCACGGTCAACTTGTGATGGGTTATTATATGCAAGGAACCGGGATGGTGGCCTGGGGATCTGCAAACTCGCCCGACAAGCCCCGGCAAACCAAGCGAGAAGATGGTTATGGTTGTCTATATCCTCAAACGAAGTGGTGAAAGCGTTAGGTACAAGCGACTGGGCGAAGGATCATTTCAGGCAATTGTGGCGGAGGGCAGGGGGGGGCGATGATGAGATTCCACAGTTGGGACTGTGGAATGTGAACGCAAATGGAGACGAGCCCTGCCCGCTGACGCCTGCCTGCCCGTGGCCGTGTGATTGGAGGGCCGATGAATTCAGTAGGTGGACAGAGCTGCCTGTTCAGGGCAGGGGAATTGCCAAATTTAAAGGTTGCCGGGCAAGCAACAATTGGCTGAGAATGCACAAGGGTTTCACCGAGCGCTGCTTCATTGCGGCGCTGCAGGTGAGAGCGAACGTGTACCCCACAGCGGAATCCATAGTCCGAGGAAGGCCCAAGACAACAACAGCCTCATGCAGACTCTGTTCGGCGCGGTTGGAATGGGTTTCTCACATTCTCGGACAGTGTCCCCGAATGCAATCTATAGAGATATATAGGGCACCACAAGATGTGTCGTCTCCTGGCGACCGAGGCTGAAGGCCTGGGATGGGAGGTCCGCCGAGAATGGTCGTTCACAGCACGCAGAATACTCACACACTCCAGAGGCCCTTCTGCTGTCTAATAAATCACTTCTCACAGATTCCAGCACACACACACTCAGGCCTTATGGTCTGAGATTTAGATTTTTTTCTGGGTACATTCTACCGACTTTATACCATAAAAGTATCTCACAATTTTTAAAACATATTTGTAATCAACAAAATATATATTATATTTTTTCATTTGACAATGCTCTTCTTGCTTTAATCAAAACGACTTTATTCTTCGGCTGCCATTATGTCTCATGCGCTCACAGTGAGCCAAACTCACACATACTCTACGCCCTTCAAATCTTTATCTGACTCCTCTCCTATCTTCTACACACTCTTGTTTCTCTTATGTGCTCAAATAGTTTTTCTATTAATCCCAAATGCACACTTTATTTTGCATTTATCTTTTTTTCTCAAATACTTTTATTACCACATGAAACTTTAACACAGACAAAATGCAAAAACTTACACCTAGTCTCGAAACGCACACCTCTTTAAACATCAAGACACCTAACACTCCTTCTCATACATTTTACTGGACAAACATTATACAGCAGTTTTCACTTTTTTGCTTCATGCACTCTCTCTCTCATTCACTTTGTCAAACACACACATTTGGAGCCTCCTTGCCTCCCACTTTTGCACATACACTCACACCCTCTGTTTCTCACACACACACACAAACAGTCTCACAGGCTGAGTTTTTTTTTTTTTAATCTTTCTCCCTCACTCCTGGATTTTTCGATCGTCACAATACAATATACAAAAACATTAAAAATATATCACAACGCGTTCATAACCCCAACGTGACCTTTTTCCTAACAGGATTTTTCACGCTACCAAGCGCGCAAACCGCACTTTCAGTGTGACTTGACCCCAAAGCAAGATTTATATCCTCTTGATATCATCTGCCCCACTGGCAGGAACTTATATACAATTTCTCCGCGTACCTACACTCTTTCATACACACAATCACACACACACTTTTCTTGAGATCTGGATACCCTAAAGACTTGGCAAACTAGTGCAATTTCTAACATTAAATTTTGTTCAATTTAGGATAGGCTTTAAGAGGACAAACGACATTCAGAGTTTACCTTTAGCTGACCGCACAAAACTTATACTATAAAGCAAATATGCTCACCTGTTTTAGGGCCCTTTTTTGTGCGATCAGCTTGTCTGGTTCACCCGTCACAGCCGTCAGCCTCCAGCCCTCTAACCTGGATCACGTCTCGGGGTCACCAAATATGTCGTGGCGAATCGGCCTTCCATCGCAGAAAGAAATCTCAGAGACAAGGGTTCCAGGTGCCAAGAGTTAAAACTTTATTTGCCCGGACAAACAAATTGGGATATTCAGAGTTCATCTGAAGGGATCCAACGAATACATATCTGACTCCATCTTTTATACATTGTTTTCCAGTTGTTATCACAGTTTAAACCAATCATGTGTGCATGACATCGTCTTCTTCCAATCAGGTTTCATATGACATCACTTTTTCATTAGCCCGTCCCTCAGCGCTCATAGTTCCGGCCTAACATATTAGGATTTAATGGTTGTGTGCGCCCCTCAAAAACAAGTGCCTCTTTATCTTGACACTTTCCTGGGGGTTTCGGACGATACATGATTTAACCATGTTTTTATTAAAGATGAGCTCATGGTTTACCGATAATGTGCTACCAGTGTCCTCGGTTGTATGCGATTTAATTAAACTTCTCTACAAAAGTGTGTGGGGAGTTCGTCTTAGTGTTAAAAGACATTTGGTGTGTGTGCAGATGTTCAAGTGTTCAGACTCATAACATTACTTTGTTAAAATGAGCTCACTGTTTAGAGATACCAGCGTCCTTGACTCTATGAGACAAACCAAACTTCCTTATTAAAACTTATTTGTGGTGTACGTGCAGCTAAGATAAAATGCTTGTTGTTCATGCAGGTGTTCATGAGCTCATACTTATACACGAGGCCCAATATTGTTTAATAAGAATACATGAAACCTATAACTAACTAAATTTAATATTTTATATAAGAAAACTCAACACTATAATAGAAAAACCACCATATAGGTCCGTATCATCCGGGGCATTGAAGACAGCCGGGCCTTTTGTACAGTGGCCATGAAACCACTATTCTGCCCGTTTCCAATTTACACATACGGTCTACAGATGAAAAGGAAGTGTGGCCATGAAACCACTATTGTGTGCCCATATGCAATTTACCGAGACGGTCTACAGATGACAAGGAAAGTGTGGCAATGAAACCACTTTTGTGCCCATTTGCAATTTACACAGATGACAAGGAAAGCACTATTCTGCTCGGCGTCAGTTTATGCCATAGGTATGTGATAATATTGAAAGAGGTTATAGGTTTCAAATATAGAAATGAGCAAAACTGAACCGAGGACAATTATTTGAATGTAAACTAGAGTTACCTGTTGTATCAAAATTAACCTTGTGATGTAATGTTCTGTGTTTTGTCTAGGCCTCAGCCATTGAGGATGCAGAAAAGGGAATTGCAAGCACTGTCATGGGGATTTACACAATTCGAGGAGACGGTTCTACAAAACCAGATGATGTAGGCATTGTGATCGAGGACATCAAGGTTTTGAGTAATCTAGACTGTGTGATTTTGGCATTCATCATGCTGAACGGTCTAATTTATGAAACATCATTGCAGGGGCCCTTTAAAGATCACAGACATTGTATAGCTAAACATTTTTCAGCTATATCACACATTACAATATGCTGTACACAGTTACCTTTTGGTGTATTTTCTTTTATAATTTATATTTCAGTTTTAATACGGTCCTCATTCAATTGAATTATTTGATACTGCTTAGTTCACCTTGTTTACTAATTCGTTCAGGTAGTTACTTTGTTGTCAAACAGAGAATTCAGTCATTGTATTTTTCAATTTCATTAACAATTTATATTATAATATAATATTAAAGAAACCTACTCTTGTTTTCAGAATTCCTCTTGCAGTGGAAGTGTCTATTAAGCAAATATTGGAAGAACGGTCAGCAAAAATCAACTCAAATCAAAACTGCAAGTTAAAATGAACCGCTCATCTGTGCTGGATGGTGCAATCCCTGGATTTACAACACTCTCATACAATCCAAACAACAGAATGGTCATCAGGTTTTCTGATGATAGAGGGAAGTTTGAAGAAGCCATTGATCTGGGTGGTCCTAGGCGAGAATTTTTCCGGCTACTCCCAGTGGCACTGATGCAGTCATCAATGTTTGAAGGAAAAGAGGGCAGTCTCAACTTGGTACTTGATTCCCAAGGTATACATTTATATTTCTGCTTTTTTAAAACTTGTATTCCAAATTTTATAATGATTATTTTTTTCTGTGAAATCTGCAGTATTTACATGATCTCTAATTTTATATCAGCCTTCAGGGAGGACAGATATTTCACTGCAGGGAGAGCAGTTACAGTCAGTCTTGTACATGGAGGACCAGCACCGGGTTGTTTATCGAAGACCCTCTTTGACAGCTTATTTCAGGGCCCCGACACGTGCAAACTTGTTTTGGACGATGTAGCGGATTGTGAGCTTTATAATAAAATCATAAAGGTTTGCTTACAAACTACAGTATAAAAGTCATATTTCCTTATACAATCATGCTTTATCAGATTTAGTTAAAATTGTGTTTGTTAATAAATACAAAGCTTACTATAGCAATATTACTATATTAATGGAAAACATTTCTGAAACATTTCCTAACTTTTACTTGAAATGGATGTGTCATTTATTACCGTGTAGGTTTCCGAAGCCACAACTCTAGAAGAGCTACAACACTCAACAGAGCCCATCATGGACTATCTCGCCAACGCAGGTAGTCTTAGGCCATTAAAAAGCATTTCCGACAGGGACAGGCTGGTTGAAGACATAATGATGTTTCAGGTTGTGAATCGAGTTCGTGGACCATTTGAAAGGTTTGTTAGAACGTCAAAAATATACCTAGCCCATTGGATTAAAATTTATAAACAAAAGTTTAATCCTAATGAAATGCAAGAAGTTCTATTAATCCACTGGTTCTCAACCGGTGGGGCGCGCCCCCCCGGACACTCTCCCGGGGGGGCGCGAGTAGACTACAGGATGGGAGAGAAAAAAAAAACTGAAATTTTTTTTTTTTTAACATTTTTTTTATCACTAAACTACTTTCATAAAAAGTTATAGTTGTGTATATACATAACTCCTGAATAAAAATTAAAATGTGTTTGGACTGATTTAAAAAAAAAGAGTTTTGAACAAATTTGATTGGTTTGTGGATAGTGAGCGCAAATGCAGGTGAAAAGCGGTTTTATTAAGCGAGTCATTGAGTCGTTCATTCAAACGATTCGTTCAAACGGCCGATTCATCAAGAATGAGACAGATGTTTGTGCATGGGTCATTGAATCCATGACTCAATCGATTCGTTCAAAACACTGAATCATTCAAAACAAGATTGATTGTTGCTGTGAGATGCGCTATGCTGTGATCTTTGTTTGGATTCATCGGATCTATTTTCGCTGCTAAAATAGACCAAAACAGTCATTATTTCGTCAAAAATGTAAGTGACTTACTATTAATAACTTGTTTGTTGAACTGTCATATGAAATCAATGTCACATTTTCAATCGTGAGGTGATGGTAAATTAAGTGACGGTCAATTGTCAGCTCTCTTGGTCGTCAGGTCGTGTGATGCATGTTGCTGAACTGCATTCAAAAGTTATAAATATAAAATCACCACATTTAACTGCACTATGTCAATTTAGTTTATTTGTGTGTGCTGCGCTCATAGACTTTAGAAAACGGCGCTCATTTGTTTGATTTCTCCTCGAGAAGCTGCGCAAGCCTCAAAAGTCCGAAACTGTCTTATTCGTTTTTTCATATTCGTCATTTGGTGGCTCTCAATTGTCAAAAACAACCCTCAAAATAATTGCTACGGATGCGAAAAATGCAGAAAATTGAACCATCAGAATTAATTTTTATGACGGGCGGAAGTTTCAGAGATTGCAAACATATAAAACCTGAGGTCCTATTTAGTTATATATATATAGCCTATATATATATATATATATAAAACGAATAAACTAGTCAGAATATAGGCTACAGCTAAAGCTTTCCTTTAGTTTTTGTGAAATACACGCAGCCACGCACACAAAAAAACATTTTTAAATACATTTATGTTGTTAATAAATAAAAAACACTAAATTGTTGTAACAGCAATATCTCCAAGTTTTGTTTTTCACTGTAAAAATGTAATGATTTGCCAATGCAAAGAGAGTACCGCCACCTTTTCCCCCACTTCAAGCACTGCTTATAACACAAACAAATCATCCTCCTGGCGACTTGTTTTTGTCAATGTGACAAATCCAGCAAATTTTACTGTTGTTTTTGGAGACTTTTGTGGTGTTTGGAGACTCGAAAGCACGAGTCACTCTGCAGTTAGGCCTACTGTTCACAACGAGCAGCGGGTGCTGCCGTTAGCCCCTCTCCCGTCCAAAAGCACTTCAAGGCGGTCAGACTCTCAGTAGCCTCACGCAGCACTCAGAGCAGAGAGGAGACACACACCCCTCCGCGTCCAGGCTGCAAATGAATCGCGCATGCGCATGGCCGCCGCCGTTCCCGCCCTAGCTTGCAGAGCGGGTTGTAAATGTAAATGCTCACTCACTCAAAATACAAAAATAAATAACTGCGATTTAAATTGACTCAAGACATAGCTCTCCATTCACTCTAGTCTAGTCTCTTGCCAAGTTCACTTGTGCCAGCTCTCGCTAGTCTGTTATCAATCTCGATTTACATAGGCCTTTACTACAAAACCCCAACAGTCTTTTTAAAGACTAAACCCACAAACATTTTTGTTAAAGATTAGATCAAATCTCAGCCCTTGCCAGTATTTTTTTTTAACCGCTAGGCAGTAGCTACACTTAGCTAAAACAACCCACACGACTAAGACACACACACACACACACTACAATCTTTAAGTATTCAAATAAAATCTGAATTGTCTGCAAAATAATTATTTTGTTCGTTTAATTAAAGATCGTCCCTAAGTCCCGATTGATTAGCCCCTGATACGTCTCTCAACACAGCCACACACACAGTTACATATTGCCTAAACTTTATTTAAAACACATAACAAAAATGGAGAAATTTCTTGTGCGGACCAACAAGCCAACCGACGCACCACCAGCTGCAAAAAAGCTTAGAAGGTACGATGAAGCATACCTGCAGTTTGGGTTTACAGTTACGGCTGATCTGAGACCTCAGTGTGTCGTGTGTGCCGAGGTGCTGGCAAACGACAGTATGAAGCCCTGCAAATTAAAAAGGCACCTCGAAACAAAGCATCCTGGCATTAAAAATAAGCCAGCTGAATATTTTAAAAGAAAGCTTGATGGCCTCCATCAGCAACAGGCAACCATTTCAGTGCACAGCACTGTGTCTAAACAGTGTTTGGAGGCATCGTATGTAGTGGCCAAAAGAATCGGTAAACTGGGTAAACCGCATACAATCGCAGAGACTCTCATTTTGCCGGCAGCGCAAGACATGTGCAGAATAATGATAGGCGATAGTGCAGCAGCCAAACTCGGTGCAGTACCACTGTCCAATGACACAGTCGCTAGGAGAATTGTAGACATGTCCAATGATATCAGAGAGCAACTGATCGAGTTTGTAAAAAAGAGTCCTTACTACGCGCTGCAGCTGGACGAATCCACTGATATTGCTGGGCAGGCACAGCTCCTCACCTATGTCAGGTATCTACGGGACAAGGCGATTGAGGAGGATGTACTGTTTTGCCGGCCTCTTCAGTTGCACACTACAGGAGAAGCCATTTTCAATGTCCTTAATATTTTTATCCTTGAAAATGGTTTGGCTTGGGACCGATGCGTTGGCCTATGCACGGATGGTGCGCAGGCAATGACGGGGCGTGAGCGTGGCCTAGCTGCTCGAGTTCAGCAAGTAGCTCCACTTGTGAAATGGACACATTGCATGGTCCATCGCGAAGCACTAGCTGCTAAAAAAATGCCGGTTCTTTTTGACTCCGTGCTGAACCAATCCGTGAAAATGATAAATCTTATCAAATCACGGCCGTTAAACTCTCGCTTGTTTGGGGTCCTCTGCCAGGAGATGGGGTCAGGGCACGAACAGCTGCTTCTGCACACTGAAGTTCGCTGGCTCTCCAGGGGGCGGGTGCTACAGCGGTTGTATGAGCTTCGAGAGGAGGTGAAGTGGTTTTTGACAGAAATCAAATCAGATCTGGCGAAGCATCTGGATGACACTATGTGGCTTGCGTCTCTGTCCTATTTGGTCGATATATTTGACCGCTTGAATGGCCTCAACCTGTCTTTGCAAGGCCGCGGAACTCATATTTTGATCCTTGCAGACAAAGTGCACGCCTTCACACAAAAACTAGACCTCTGGCATGGCCGCATCAGTCAAGGGAACTGCGACATGTTTCCCAGCCTTGCAGACTTTATCACTGATGCAGGCACGTCACACGATTTCTCATCCCTATTTCAATCAGCGTCTGAGCACCTGTCAGCAATGAGAAAACAATTTGCGACGTACTTTAAAGAGGATTATCGCTCTTTTGCGTGGGTTCGAGATCCGTTTGTGTGCACAGCAAACGAGCTATCAATTGATATGCAGGAACAGCTTATTGAGCTGAAGAGTGACAGTAGACTGAAGGAACTCTTTAACTCCTGCCCTCTTTCGTCATTCTGGGCAGCATTGATGCAGGAATATCCTGAACTCTGTGACGTCGCCATGAAGATTCTCCTTCCTTTCGCGTCGACATATCTGTGTGAGGCAGGATTCTCAAAAATGACTGCACTCAAAACGAAATACCGCAATCGTGCACAAATCGAGGATGATCTGAGACTATGTTTATCAAACATTGAGCCAAGAATTGGGGATCTTTGCAAGGCAAAGCAGGCTCAGGTCTCGCATTAACATCACGTACCTGCAAGCTTCTGTTACAAAATGCAGATGATACCTACTATTAGGCCTAGTAATAATAACCATAATAAAGCATACATTAATATCAGAGGTCTGGTGCAAATTCCCAATTATAGCAATAGCCTAGTAATGATAATAGGCCTATACTGATGATAATAATAATAATAACAACAACAACAACAATAAAGCATTTAACCTCATATAATTATATAGCAATAGCCTAGTAATGATGATAGGCGTACTACTACTCATAATAATAATAATAATGTCTGCAAGCTCACATTAGAAGTCTGGTTCTACTGCCAATTATAACAATAGCCTAGTAATGATAATAGGCCTACCTACAGCTACTGATGATAATAATAATAATAATGTGGGCCTAAAGATAATAGCCGGCCGGCCATCCATCCTTCCATCCATCCTTCCATCCATCCAAGGTTGTGTGGTGTGGGGGGGGGGGGGGGCGCTGGGGCCCCAACTGCAATGAAGCAGCTTTGGGGGGCCCAGCTTGCAAAAGGTTGAGAACCCCTGTATTAATCAATGTTATTTAATAGGGATGAGCGAGTACAGCATTATCTGTATCTGTTAACCATATGAATTATCTGTATCCGTATCTGTACTCGGACTGGGCGGGAATTAACCTGGAAATTGGGTCGGGATGTCTTGGAATGGGCTGGGCTTTAACCGGTATGTTATTTTAAGCATGCAATTGATATGGGTTGATCAGAAATTGTTATATTTATTGCTGATTATAAAACTATTTACATGACAGCATCAGCATTGAGCTTCAGATCAATGGTTTTGATCACGATAACAAACGAACTATATACAGAATAAGTTTTGCAACAATGAATACAACACATGCGGTTGCAATTATGAAGTAAAATGTAATGAACAAGAGTTTTCATCTCAACATAACTTTATTTTCTTAACTTTGAATTAAAAACTGGCTAGAGCCAGCTGACGGTTTAAAAAAGACAGTCAGAGACGCATTCTACCAAGCACCACGTCTGAACAAACCCCACGTTTACCAAACTCTACTGGTTAATAAGTAAGTACTACAAACCGAAATAAAAAACAAACCTGAAGCTGAAGAAACCCTTAACGGAAAAGACCCGCGAACCTGAGTGACTGAGGGAGAGACATGTGTAGAGGAGGGGCGCTGTGACTATCACAGAACGCAGACACAGTCAGTTACCCAATGAGGATTTATATTAAATCCGAGCACAGATATTGACTCGTATTACTCGTATAATACTCGTACTCTCCAAAAGTGCTTTATCCATACCGGATACTCGTTTCAGCCGAGTAGCCGGCTCAACTCTATTATTTAATCATGATTCATACCGAATTCCATTAATTTAGGTTCAGGGATGGACACAAACTCTTGGCATCCTTGCAAAACTCCAACAACACCCAGAAGCTTTTAGATCTACATTTTGTAACCAGCCAAATCAGCAGACATATTGGATAACCTGTTTGAAATAAATTGATCTGAGAATTGGAGCAAAAAAACAGCAAAAGAGAAAAGAGTAATAGCCTTCTGGAGGGTTCCTTCAAAAATAAAATAAGAGCACGATGCATTGTAACCTACTGATGTACATGAGAAAGAGGAAACTATCTCAATTTAATTTCATCCCATTCCAAATTCTGTTTGGCAGACCGCTACATATTGAAAATTAAACCAGATAACCAGCTGCCTTCAACTGATTTGTGTGAACGTGGCACGTTACATTATGGCAAGAGAATGTCTTCTATGCTTTCTGATGTCTGTGTGCAGGTAAAAGCAGCAGACAAACCGATGCATGATGTGAAACCTTGAGATTTCGTGGTGTTGTATACATGCCAGTCACTGTAGGAGAGTCCCAGAGCTGGACGTGAGAGAGGATTCGGGGATAAGTTCCAAACCAAACGCTCTTAGCAAACAAGGAGGATTTGACAGAGCTGAGTGTTTGTGTAAAGTGTGTTTGCCGTTGTGCTTGTTTGTGTGTCATTAATCAATAGTGCATCACTCGTGGACTTACTTAGCAATACTGTTATTTATTTATTTAGTTTTGTCATCTGGCTGTGTGTGTCTGAATGAGGTGCACAATTTGACATACTACACAATTGTTGGTCGAGAATTTGTCTGCGTCTGCACTCTATGAGGATATGAACTTCATCTCCGGAGTTGCTAAGAGTTTATTTTAACAGCATTGTACTGTTTGTGTGAAGCTATCATCAAAAACATGTTGACTCGGGCATCTTTCAAATCATCAAAATAAAAGTGCTGTTAAACTGAAGACTCGAAAAAATACTGTAGTGTACTATAGTATTTGCTATGGAATATTGTTATGGCCTTGTAGTTAATTGATGTACTACAGTAAACACATAGTATACTATAGTAAAGTTCAAAATCACTATTGTATCTAGGAATTTTATTACACTTTACTATTGTAAGTACTGTAAGATACTACAAATACTCTCACCTAAAGGATTATTAGGAACACCACACTAATACTGTGTTTGACCCTGTAATAAGTCTCAAGATATGGAAGGAAGGAGGCGGGAACCGGCAAACATTTAAACAAACATTTAATAAAGTAATAATAGCCGGCGGCCCCTCACGGCCGACCGCCGGCGAACACAAATACGAACATGTTCGGGCCCCGGTCCTCTCTCTTCGACGGTCCGGTCGCTCGTTCCTTTTATATGCTCCCATCTCCTACGTGATTCGAGGCCGGTGTGCGCACAGCTGGCGCTAATTCACAATTACTCACCGGACTCGAACCACGGTCTCGCCCCGCCTACTCTACTACAGACCCCCTTTGCCTTCAGAACTGCCTTAATTCTACGTGGCATTGATTCAACAAGGTGCTGAAAGCATTCTTGCAGTTGATGGAGATTTGTGGGATGCACAAAACTGACTTTTCGACAGTGACACTAAAAAATTGTACCTTAAACTCTGTTTTTCACTATTTAAGACAAAAAAAACATGGTTACTTTACTAAAACTTTCAACTGTCAAAAATATTAATTATTCACTTAACCGAAAAATATAAAAAAAACTTCCACTTTCGAGCACTCCTCCATAGCAAGCTGCACTTCACACATCAGTGAGGTATATCACCATCAGCGGTAATGACATGACCTGTTAGTTCCGTGACCTCACCTTCATCCAGCCTAAAAAGTACATCTGCACTTTCACCTGGCAGATCGTCCACTTTTTTTAATTCTGTACCTGTTGTGGTGGTCATATAGAAGTAACCATGAAACTCCCAGTGCACACATTGATGATGTCATAGGACTGCTCAATCACCAACACACCCAATTGCGTGTCCCACAACTGAATCTTTATGCAATCAGTGGGATCTTCTACAACACAAGTTTTTATTTCAACTAGTCCTCCTCTCAATTCAATAGTTTCAGTGGCAGAATTGACATGGACTTACTTCACCTTGACAGCAACAACCTGAACAAATATAAAACGTATATATTAAAAATATTAACAACCTACATCAATACACAAAAAAGGAAAACACATTGTAATACAAAATTCCACAACCTCTTCATTTCAAGAAAATAATAAACAAGAAGCTCTAGCAATGCCATTTCTATAATAAAATGAACAACACACTCATATTTTAAACTTTATATTTTTCATGCGGAGAAGTAAAGAATAACTTTTTACACTATAATTTGACAAAGCAAATGGAATCTGAACATGAACTCGCAAATCAATTACAGTTTAAGATTCACATTCAACCACAATGCAACAGTTTGCATTTTAAAACATGTTTTACTCACAACATTGAGAAATACAACTATTCTAAACAGCCTGTAAACCTACAAATCAATTATACTTTTAGATTTACCGCCACACAAAAACAATCTTATTTTGTACAATGACATGGTCCTATACCAAAAACTACAGATCATGCTTTTTTTAAATCTTTCTTATACTATAAAGTATGATCTTACTGTACACACTAATAAACATTTATAACATGGGTTAAGAAAAACCCATGTCAATATTTAGAGACAAGTAATCTTTTAATGGCAGACTGTTAACATGATATTTTGGTGGTATGGCTCTGTTCTTGATTCCCCATCGTTCTCATGAGCTCCATGAAAAGTGAGACAGGGAAGCAATAGCAGCATCTCGGTTCACTCTCCGGGTTTAGCTGGGAGAGCAGCTGACAAAACCCCCAAACAAAACGTCTCCGTTTACTTTCGTAACCTCGGTTCCATTAGAAGCGGGAACGAGACATTGCGGAGAACTGCATCAACAGCTGATTGGCTGAAGCAGGTCAATGAACTGATAGATCGGGCTTTTGCCAAAATTGCATATCCAACACCCAAGAAATCCAGCGGGCTGCTCTAAAACAGGGCAGAGACCACAAGAGTAAGAGCCAGCACGGAAACCCGGGCGGATATATAACAGCGATCATAAAAGTACACTAAGCTCAGAGTCAACAGCAGCGCTGTAACAACTGTGTCACATAAGCGATTATAAGGTAGAAGACAAATAGCGATCAGCACTTGAGGACTTGAGATGCCAAAGAGGACACGTCCAATCTGTAGAACCTGGCAAAAGTGTTCTGCGAAGACCATGTCCTGAATAGATGTGCCATTAGACCAGGCCCACAAAGAGGCGATAGCCCTAGACGAATGAGCTCTTATACCAAAGGGGCATTCCTGTCCCTGACACTCAAGGTAATACTCTACCACCCAGTGAGAGAGCCTCTGGAACCACATAAACCTTCAGCGTTGATGGGAGGCCGGCGTTGTCCAGCCTATGCTGCAGGAAAGCGAATCGCAGGAACCTTCGGTGGCGCTTGGCTATCTGAACATGAAAATACGCATCCTTCAGATCCACGGATGCAAACCAGTCACCGGGACGCACTTCTGCCAGGATCTGTTTTAGAGAAGTGATTCTGAATGCTCGGTTGACAGGTCACATGTCCAGAATCAGCCGAATCTGCTAACTTTTGGAGTTTTGCTATAGATGTCTCTAGTGATGGCATAGATCTTAGTGTCTGTACAGTAATGTTCTTAGTGTACTGCTGACATAGGTGTCCGATTTGCACTTAACCAAAGTCCTACCACTTTCTCAAAGAACAAAAATAATCTTTTGTAGACCTAAAAGAATGCCAGAAAAATGTAAAGGTATCCTTACATTTTTTATCTTACAACAATGAGGCGTTAAAATGCCAGTAAGCACTCTTTGGCTTTACATGATTCAAATTAAAGGAGCAAAACACTATACTATGATCAGAGAAGCTGACAGGGGTAATAAAAACTTGCTAAAAATACCAAGATGGTGTTTAAAAGCATAAAACCTTACCAACCTGGCCAAAGATAGAACATTGTCATGACTATGAGCCCAAGTGTACTGTGTCTGAATGCCATTAAGCAGTCTCCATATATCACCCAGCTCATGTGTTTTCATGACTTGAGTGAGTTTTTGCAGGATGGTTCATGAGGTTCAATGTAATTTCTTTCAATACACTGCTCTGTACATGTCTGTTTCTTGAAGTAAAATAACATCCAGTCTTTTCTGTCTATACACTTCACTCTTCACTCTTATGTCCCTTGCACCATTCACATTTACTGATGCAACAGAGACTTCACCCATAAAAAGAAATATGAAAACAAATATAGCTGCAAGCAGCAATCACCGGGTTCGAGCAGTCTAAGGGAACTAAGGTCGCCGACTACACTCAGGAATCGCACCATAACACATCCACAACAGATGACATTCTCTAACAGCAAGAAAAATTACAGAAATGGTCATCAACGGTTAATTCAGACCACGCATGCTTACACTCATTTGCAAAAACAGGTGTAAACTGATATTACCTCAGGGACAAGTGAAATTAACCAATTCTGATGTCTCCACGATGTTCTGTTGCAGAGATATAGGTCTATCTTAATGGTTGCTAAGTTAACCTGTTTAGTTGCTATGGATGTGGCATGGCACCTGCCAATTGATAACACACTAAGGCACAAGTGAAATTAACACACCCCCTTGTCTCCATGATGTTATTCTCCAGAGATAAAGGTCTAGCTTAATGGTTGCTAAATTAACCTGTTTAGTTGCTATGGGTGTGGCACGGCACCTGCCAATTGATAACAAACTAAACAACAGGTGAAACGAACCAAGCTTCTAAGCCTCCACGATGTTGTCCCCAGAGATATAGATCTTGCTAAACGGTTGCTAAGCTAACCTGTTTGGTTGCCATGGGCGTGGAATAGCACCTGCCAATTAATGACACATCAAACCACAAATCAAAGGAAACAACCCCAGTGTCTCTATGATGTTCTATTGCAGAGATATAGGTCTATCTTAATGGTTGCTAAATTAACTTTAGTTGCTATGGGTGTGGCAGGGTACCTGTCAAATTAAAACACACTTAAAATAGCTTCTCTTGTGTTCTGAAGAATTAATATTGAATAAATACAATCTAGGACCATCTTAAATGGATACATTGATTCACATTCATGGTTGCTGGATGAAGCCATTCACACATGATACTCAAAAGTATACAGTGCACCCACACTCTTATGATACAGAGGGAAATAATATGGATAAATACTAGTGGTGGGCATAGATTTTTTTTAATCTAGATTAATCTTGGAATTAATCTAGATTAAAATGTCTCTTTTGAATTCTGCCGAAGGCATTCAGAATATGTGTGCTACCCAAATAATGACTAAAAGTAAGTCTTTGAGAACGAGTTTCTCAAGCGAGGTGGCGCATTAGACCAGGGGCTCATCTCCTGTTTCCAAAATGCATCACAAACTGCTTGAGAAAGCTGTTCAACTATGATAATTGGTGATGAAAATTAAATTATGTTCAATAAGATGTACTTGTGTTTACTTCCGCATAAGCTAAGGGATGCTTTGCGTTTAGGTGCTACTTGAGACTGGAAGAGCTCCTACAGTACATTTACATTTAGCAGACGCTTTTATCCAAAGCAATTTATAAAGAGTGAGGGAGCAACAAGCGATATGTCATACAGGAGCCATAATACATTAGATCTCAATACAAAGTTACTGGTTTCAACTAAAGCTAGACCACTACCTGTTGAGGGAATTTTTTTTTTTTTTAAACCAACTGTATGTAAACCAATTTCGTACAGTAAACCAATTCCACATTGAACAAGGTGCAAACAACCTTAGTCTTTTCAAGGTTTACATTAGGAAGCTTCTTAAAAATGCTTTTTCCGTGAAGCAAACCCGGCGGCTTCAAAGCTGCATCCATGTTAGCACGTCACGTTTGATGCGGTAATTTCACAGTAATGTTATGTTGTGTTCAGACCAAACGCGAATGGTGCGTCAAGCACGAGTGATTTACATTTTAAGTCAATGCAAAGACGCGATAGACCTACTTGCGGCGCGAATCACGTGAATGAAGGCCTGGTTATGAGATGATGAGGCGACGCGAATCAGGCGAGTTGATAAATCTCGTTCTCGCCCCGTACAGTGCAGTTAAACTGGTATACATCCGCGCTACAATATCAAGGTGATAGTCATCATAGCTTGCGTAGTATAGACCCAGCTCCCAACCCAACTTTGAGAATAGATTAACGGCGACATTTTTTTTATTGCGCGATAAGAGTCTCACGTTAATGCAGCATGTTAACGCCGATAACGCCCTACCACTAATAAATACACACACACACACACACACACACACACGCCACGAAACACAGACTCAGTGAATGCAACAATTGTGGACATTACACAGGCTCACACACACATGCATAAAACAAAGACACACAGATATGCACACAGCACTGCACGGGACATAACATTCACACAATGACACAAAGAGACTATGCACACCAAATAAGAGAAGATAAAAGAAAGAAACATATGGTAATATGTTATGCAGACCATCAATTCTTATATGAGTAGTAAAAAATAAATGGTACATTTAGGATAATAGTAAGAACAATGTTAGTCAGATTCTAAGGTTGGTTCGCGATTGAATGCCTAAACAGTAAATTAACATTGTGGAGAAAAATAGATGATGCTGTTTTTTTACCCAGCATTGTAGCTTAGCCTCATATATGTTTCTTTTTGCATATGCGCCTGAGTAGGCCATGTTGGTAAAAAAGGAAACACTGTTTACTAAAATGATTATTGTTCTTAACCTTGTGTTTCAGTTTACAGTTTTTTTCAATAGCTTTTACACAAAATGTTTACTTGTCACACAATTTCTGAAACCTGACATTCAAACACCAGAACCAGACACCCAATCGGCAAAACCAAACACTAATTTTCAACCTTTAACTTTATTGATTTCCTTTTTCAAACATAACTAATCAAAATGCCGCACTAAGTCATCAGTGCATCACACTAACGTTAGTTAGTCCATCCAGAGGTAGGAAGAAGTTCCACCTTGTGCAGACGACCGACAGATGCCCATCTCCACCTAGAGATTACACCAGATACAGCTGCAGACTGACTGACCATCCCAGCTCCATCTAAGGCAATTCCACCACCACCCAAGAGACCATTGGGGGACCATCCCAGCTCAGACCACTACACCCCCAACCAAGAGCAAAGACGGATTATTTGTCTTATTAATGCTGAAGTTACAATATTTGGTATTTAATGCTAAACTTAAATCACATGTCAGCAGTTTGAGTGCAGCTATGACACATCAGATGGGATCTGCTCAGCAGGGCAGTGTTGGCCTTGTCACCGGGAGACTGCATTTGTTAATTTATTAAGAAATTACATATTATGTATTAGAATGATCTTACTCGTTGTATAAATACCATGCACTGTGCTGTGTTTTAATTTTTCTGTTTTTCCTGTTTGCCCCGTAAAGCTGCTTTGAAACAATACACATTGTGAAAAGCACTATATAATTAAACTTGAATTGAATTGAATTTACTCAACCCCAACCAAATCATGATTTTAGAGGAGGCCTATAAACAGGTCAAAGGTCAAGTTATTGGTTTTGAACAATGGATGGGAACAATGCACACAGAGTAAGGGGAGTAGGAGGCAGAGGTGGAGGAGGCGAAGACAGGAGGAAGAGGAGGAGGAGCAAGGGGAGGAAGAGGACTAGTTGGAAGAGGACGAGTCAGAAGAGGAACAAGAAGAGTGGTGTTGAATGAAATTTGGGCTACACTAATTGATCGTGTGATAAACCACGGTTTAACAATGAGAGAGGCTTGGCAGAGAGTCCAGCCTAATCTGAGTAAATTTACAGTGGGAGGTATAATTCAAACAGTAGGCTATTACAAATATGTTTGGTACACATTGGTCACAGTCTGGTGAGGTATCAAACAGTACAAAAGTACATCAAACTGTAAGACATTCTGACCATATTGTATGCGTAAAAATTATATTAGTTTATGGTACACACTCACACTGTTCCTGAATCTTCTACAGAGTGGAAAGGTGAAGGTTTCATGATGGGCGAAGTCACATGTTCACAGAAGAGCAAAAGACGGCTATTGTGAGTTTGGTTTTGGCCAAAAATGCTTTCAAAATAGCATTTCGTAATTCGTGAAATACGCGACCAAATGATGCAATCATTTTTAGTTGAGTCCCTCAACTATACACAGTGTGAAAGGAACTGTGACAGAGTCAAGAACCTTCAACCTGTCGTGATTGAATTTATGCATTTCTACAATATATCAAATTTTCAACTACGAAGTCAGGCTATTATTAAATAGATATTGCATTTAAAAATTCTATTGCATAAATTGATCTACATATTCTGTTCTCTTTATTTACAGTTTTTTCCAACGGCAACAAATGTTTATTGTTGTTTTTGTTTGCTACTGTATGCAACAGTAATGTTCGGTCTAATAAATATTTTCTGTTTCTACATTGCATTGGTTTTTACAGTGTACTTTATACCACTCTCAGCAGATTACTTCACTGTAGAACATTGTATTGAAATGCAGATATAAGCCTATGAAAGACCAAAGAGCTCTAGATTTAGAACAACAGGGTCTACATGGTATATCCAAACATTTACTATTATGAAAGAAGTGTTTGCCATTTGATGCAAATGCTTCATAACGACATGTATTTATGGCATTTTGCATGTTGTGTGTACAGTTTTGGGAATTGTGTGTTGAGTCTTGAAAAAATGTGTAGTTTTGATAACGTGTGCAAGCAGTTCACGAAAATTCGTAAGTGAGCGAATGGCTTTATGTAAGTTGTTGTTTTTATGTAACACAAGTTCAGAGACTTTCTTAAAAATGTTCGGCATATTTGTCTATGGATTCTTTTGTCTTTTTACGTTAAGTATAAGACGGCGTTTGAGACTGTTTAAAATAGGCTTCTCAAGCGCAAAGAATTGTTGTGGAACACAGAAACCACAGACCTTTGCCCGTTTAAAGCCTTTAAAATTATTTTGTAACGGCTTCCGACCATTTCGGCACATAAGCACACAAGACGCCTCCTTAAAAATGCATGTGAGGCATGTTTGTCTACACATTGTTTTGTCTTATTGCGCTGTGTTTAAGACGGCGCTTAAAACTGTTTAAAATACTCTTTTAAAGGAATTGTTGCGCAGCACAGAAATCTCGGAAAATCCAGACAAGGGCCAGTGTACATGCTATTCCGACACTTTGTTCACGTTCCGTCCATCTCCTACTTGGTATTTTTAAACTCGGACGTTGTTCGATTTTTGTGATTGGCCGTGATGGTTTTTTTTTTTCAAAGTGCCCGCGCAAATGCACAGTTGCCCGCCTACACCTGATTTGCATATGGAGGGTATAAGTATGGCCCCGAGGTCGTATATATGGTTTACTCGTCCGAATTCACCAAGAAGAAGACATGGCCAGCCCAACGAAAGTACGGAAAGAGGGGGAAGACGCTGTTGAGGGGTTTATCCACAACGTTTCGCCCAGAAGGCAGTCTAAGAACAACTCGCCATATTTCACGGCGGTCTTGCAGAGCGACTGGCAGTCCTTCCACCGAGTTGTCGTATTCTCGATGGATCAGCAGGCGACGTTCACCCAGGCCGAGAAGAACGGCAACGTGGTGCGGCTGCGGAACGTCCGGCGGAGCATAAGTATGCCAGTCAGCTGATTTACTCATCATTGCTTATCTCAGGTGGCACCGTCCTGAATGACGGATGTCTGCGTGTTCTTTTAGGCTTTGCTGATCCCGACGGCTCCGACGTGCTGTGCTCCCGGGGGACTAAGGTGGACTTGACCACGCTGGCGTTTTTGCGGAGCACACCGGCGAGCTGCCGACGAATGACCATGGTGGGGGTGAAGGCGCTGGGTCCCAAGCAGAAGGTGCGAGTCGCGGCTCACTTGTTGCGGTCGCTTTTCCTGTGTGCTTGCGGTGAACGGAGAACTGACGGGATGTTTGTGCTTGTTTTCCGTAGGTGGGAGAGGTTCGCGGACAAGTGCGTCTCGGCGGCACCGCCAGCAGAGTGGTTCAGGTAAACCAGGCCGACTGCTAGCTGAGGATCTCCGACGGGACCGGCGAGGTCAAGGTGATGCTCTGGGACAGCTTCGTCGGCCAGGTTGAGGAAGGCTTGTCCTACGAATTCACAAACCTTTCTACACGGGACAGAGAGGGCTTCATTAGCTTGTGCACCGGTCCGACGAGCTCCATCGAGGAGATCGCGGACTTGGCCGTCCCGGAGGAAGGAGGGGGCGAGCAGAACGACACCTCAACGGCGCTTTTCAGCGCCACCGTAAAGGGCATCGAAGTGCGGACCGTGCGGAAGTGCTCAAGCAGCCGCTTCGTACAGAGGCAGTTCCTGGAGAGGTCCGTGACGTACAGGTGCGAGGGTTGTAGGCTCAAGCAGGGGGCCCTGTCGTTTTGCCCGTCTTTTGCGGCAAAGGCCATCTTATCGACTGCGGGGGGGAAACATTGCGTGTTGCTGACACGCTCGGCGCTGTCCTCGTACCTGCGCGCCGCCGGACTTGGCGGCATCTTCAACGACGCGGACTAAATAGAGGACCACTTTCTCCAGTCGGCGTTTGACCTGAAGGTGAGTGTCGACGCGGACGAGAGTGGCGGTTCAGGCACGGGAGGGCTGTGGGACGTCGACGAGGCAGAGGACGCGCTGCCGGCAAAGGAAGACCAGGTGGGGCAAGGCGGCATGGCGCCTGCTGGTCCGTTGGCCTAAAGAAGGGTCGTTCATGTGAACAGCTGATATGTTGCCGTTTGCTTGATTAATGTTTTTCCCTTGTACATAGTTTTGAAAAGTGTTCAATAAACGTTTCCTTTTTTTTCTCCATCCTATTTTCGCTGTCTGCTTATTTCACTACAAGAAGGGAGTTGAGAAATGTTTTAATGCTAATGTGTGAAAAGGGGAAAACATAAATAATATTAAAAAGTAAATTAACATCTTGTGGATGTGCAATTCGTAGACGTTCTTTACATGTCCACTCAATACTTCACTCTCACTATTATACAAACTATAATAATAACTTAACTTTTTAAATAATACAACTTATGTATGCATAATAAACATTATTATTGGTGCAATATTTTCAGGTTTTAAGCACTAGGTGGGGTGTTTTTTGCTGTAACAGAGAACGTCTTCCGGTTTTGCCCGGAACAGGAGTCCATTTTCTGTACTTCCTTTCAATGAAGCCACGCGATTAAGTAGCTGTGTTATAATATTAAATATCGATGGTTTCATGTTAGTAATTTAGAATGGTTTTAGTACATTGTAAGTTGTTAAGTGTCTGTTTGTACATTTTGAGGATGAGTTTTGAAAATAATGTTTCTATCGATCTACATGTTTGATTGTCTTGTTCAGCTGATTAATCGGTTATCATTAAAAGATATGAAACAGCGTCACAAACACTCTTTACAGAGTACATTTGCCTTATTTCTCCGTTAAATGATTACAGAAGTTCTGGAGATAAAGAGAAGCTGCCAACTAGCAATCATGAGACGCACGTGTTTACAAGACCCGACGCGTGTGTTCACAAGACCCGACGCGTGTGTTCACAAGACCCGACGCGTGTGTTCACAAGACCCGACGCACGTGTTCACAAGACCCGACGCACGTGTTCACAAGACCCGACGCACGTGTTCACAAGACCCGACGCACGTGTTCACAAGACCCGACGCACGTGTTCACAAGACCCGACGCACGTGTTCACAAGACCCGACGCACGTGTTCACAAGACCCGACACACGTGTTCACAAGCCCTGCTCAAATTTATCACACAGACAAAAAGTAGGCCTAAATACAGCATGGCAGCAAAACTGCTCGTACGATTGTCTTTCAGGATTGTGTTGGATTCTTGTAGTCATGATTCACATTTTAACTGGATTTATATTTCTCTACGGCATGTTAGTGTAAGTAGTTCAAGTTTT
Organism: Triplophysa dalaica; assembly: GCF_015846415.1. NCBI lineage: Eukaryota > Metazoa > Chordata > Actinopteri > Cypriniformes > Nemacheilidae > Triplophysa > Triplophysa dalaica. The sequence continues at coordinate 544,588 of NW_026622635.1, read as the reverse complement.
CTCAGATGCTCAGAAGGTATAGTAATGGTGGACTGCGTCACACGTTTTTCTCCTCAATTGTTAATATCACATTCACGTTTTCAAAAATAGTTCACAAAAAAGTAAATTGTAATGAACTCACCATTATTTATATATTATTTATATTGGGGTGGCCAAAATTAATTCTATTTATATACATGTGACTTTGTAGTGTACCGCTGTAACGTATGACGTTTGAATTTGTATCTGAGATCACAAAATTTTAAAAAGAGGATAACACGGTGTAGTAAACACCGATTTGTGTCGTTGTTCTGTAACAGCACTCCAAATTTACAAACATATGGGCTCAATGTTAAAATTGACCGGAGTTCTCCTTTAACCAGAAGTTACGAGCTGGATTAGGAAACAGGTGTAATTTAGTACAAACCTTTTCTTCCATCTTGTCAAAGTACGTGTAGGAACATTTTCTATCAACCAAACCTTTTCTTTCGTGTTAGCAGTAACGTTGTGCTTTCTTTTCGACATAGTTACCAGTATTAATGTCTATTAGGGTTGCTGGTGAAGCTAGCTAATGTCCTTGTCAACATGATGTGACATTTTACCTCTAGAAAGTTACCGGAAACTTCAGCTAGCTAATGTACCCGTTCCTCGAAAATAATGAACAGAGCAGTGCGAGGTTGTGGGTAATGCGCATGCTGGCCGCTAGATAGTTCGATAGCGAGAGAGAGAGAGAGAGAGAGAGAGAGAGAGAGAGAGAGCGAGTACACTGCAGAACACCGTAGTAGAGGGACATGGAGGGAAAAAAGTAGAAGGTTGAAAAAGAAGCATCTTTTGAATCACGACGACCGACGAATGGCCAACAGACGACATAGTTTGGTTAATCTAGAGTTAACATTACGATTTAAGCTTCAATGTTTGACCCTAAATTTGAAATACATTTATTTAAGTAACAAGTGATTTTTTTAATGGCGAACGTTAACTGGTTTAACATATGTTACAGTTGTAGTTAGCTACATTAAGTTAGCTCACAGTCACTTTCAGCTTATATTACCCAAAATGGTGCATATTAGCAAGATTAGTACGTTAATTATCCTTATTTTTAATTATATTTATATGATAATAACACAAGTGTAACCTTGGATGAGTCTTAAATTATAACAGATCCAGAAACTAATTGGCAGAAGGCAAAGATAACATGGCAGAGTTAACATTTTTTCAATGTCTGCATAAATATTTGGTCTCCACCATTTTATTTTCATGACAATATTACCAAACCTTTGTTTTAGATTCTAAGGTTTTTAAACCAGTAAATAGAATGATTATTTATATGTTTACTACATTTGGTTGCACAGCCTTTGGCCAAAATATTCATGTTCAGTCAGTAAATTAACGTTAATGTGCTTTCTGTATTTCTCTAACGTTACTGTCTGTTAATAGGAAACACCGGATCCACGGACTCTTTCTGGTTGGTTGTAGGCACCTGTCAGGTAGGACTGGGCTAACGTTATATGAAAGAAATTATTATCACAAGAATCATAAAGACATATCACATTATCTGCTCACCTCTATTAAATCACTTAACCTATCAATAACCTAATCAGCAATTTTCAGATTATATTCCTTTGTATATTTCAAATCAAGTTTAGAAAGAAATGTGTTTAATATGTGCTTGATATCAATTTAGACAACAGAATCGTGTATCACAATATATTCAAAATGGGTCTTAAATTTCATTTTGAGTGGCAATAAAGTCTTAAATATAACTTGCCTAACCCTGCAGATACCTAATAGTAGAAGTCTTTTTAGTCAGAATACTGATGTTAAATGTTAGCAGTTTCTGTCTGCCAGTCATTTATTGATTGCTAAGCCAAACAATGATTTATATTTATTTGATAATTTTAGAACACATGGAGAGGAAGTTTGCAGTGGTGCGGTGGAGTGAAGGTGAGGATTTTGGGAAGCTCAGTGACATAAAAACTGATGCCATAAGGGGGTATGATGATTCCAAGATGGACCAGGATGGGAATCCCTTTGCCACCTACTCGGCCATAATTGAATGGCGCCATGGGAGGAAACAACAATGAGGAGGCTGGCCTCACTACAGAGGCACTGTCATTTTTGTTAGTGTTAAGTTAAGAGTTACTAACTTACTCTAATTCACACAAACACAAGTACTATGTGGTTTTGACGCTGTAAGTGCCACAATCAGTATGTCATCTGACAACTATGTCAAAAACGAACTAAAAATGTAACTATGTTAAAAATTAGATGATATAATAACACTTTGACAGTTGAAACCAGGTTGAATAAAGCTTTTTGAATAGTTGTTTATGTCAGGTGTCATGTATACCTTATGCATAACCCCCTGAATATTTGCATAGAGTATACATAGGGTATGGACGTATACAAGTATATGAGCAATGCATGCATGCAGTGCTTGGACTTATTTTGGAGCACACATCTCTAACTTCAAGTATATTTTCAGTCTGAGGGGTTACAAAAGGGTGATCTGGTGTAATCAGCTGTTTGAGTATAACTCTGGTCTATTTGCTTTTGTGTTCCAGCTACTCATTTTGAGACAATCCGTAAACTGAACTCACTGCTGAAGGAAAAAGAACCTACAGAGCTGACAAAGAGGGCCTCAGTGGCCCCCCAAAAATATGGGGACGATTCAGATTGCTCAACTGATAATGAAACTCAGTCTCAGAAACCAAAGGTGACGTTAATTTACTTTTTGCTCCTATGCAATGACCATATTTCACAGTGGTACAATGTACATAGAATTTGTAGGAGTTGGCACTATTGTATTACTATCTAGCTAAATCTGTAAGGATTCTTGATATTGATTCTCTAGTATTGATTCTATTGATTCTCATTATATACAAAAAACCTATATAGAATGGTATATATTAGTGGTGGGCCGTTAACGGCGTTGAGACTCTTATCGCGCGATAAAAAAAAATGTAGCCGTTAATCTATTCTCAAAGTTGGGTTGGGAGCTGGGTCTATACTACGCAAGCTATGATGACTTTCACCTTGATATTTTAGCGCGGATGTATACCAGCTTAACTGCACTGTACGGGGCGAGAACGAGATTTTTCAACTCGCGTGATTCGCGTCATTCGCGGAAGCAGAAGCCGCCTCATCATCTCATAACCAGGGCTTCATTCGCGTCCTTAGCGCCGCCTCATCACCTCATAACCAGGGCTTCATTAGCGCGATTCGCGCAGCAAGTAGGTCTATTGGCTCTTTGCATTAACATATAAATCACTCGCGCTTGACACGCCATTCGCGTTTGGTCTGAACACAACATAACGTTACTGTGAAATTACTGCATCAAACGTGACGTGCTAACATGGATGCAGCTATGAAGCCGCCGGGTTTGCTTCAGGGAATATTAATTTTTAAGAAGCTTCCCAATAGAAACATCGACAAGACTAAGGTTGTTAGCACCTTGTGCAATGCGGAATTGGTTTAAAAAAAACACTTTCTCTCAACAGGTAGTGGTCTAGCTTTAGTTGAAACCAGTAACTTTGTATTGAGATCTAATGTATTATGGCTCCTGTATGACATATCGCTTGTTGCTCCCTCACTCTTTGTAAGTCGCTTTGGATAAAAGCGTCTGCTAAATGACTAAATGTAAATGTACTGTAGGAGCTCTTCCAGTCTCAAGTACCACCTAAACGCAAAGCATCCCTTAGCTTATGCGGAAGTAAACACAAGTTCATCTTATTGAACATAATTTAATTTTCATCACCAATTATCATAGTAGAACAGCTTTCTCAAGCAGTTTGTGATGCATTTTGGAAACAGGAGATGAGCCCCTGGTCTAATGCGCCACCTGGCTTGAGAAACCCGTTCTCAAAGACTTACTTTTAGTCATTATTTGGGTAGCACACTGTAATACGTCTCAAGACATGGAAGGAAGGAGGCGGGAACCGGCAAACATTTAAACAAACATTTATTAAAGTAATAGTAGCCGGCGGCCCCTCACGGACGACCGCCGGCGAACAAAACATAATATAAATACAAACACAAGTTCGGGCCCAGTCCTCTCTCCTCGTACCTTCTGTCAGCTCGTTCTTTTATGCTTCCGATCTCCACCGTCAGAAATGCGGAGCCGGTGTGCGCACAGCTGATAGCCATTATCACTCACGCCACCGGCCCCGCCCCTTTGTCTGACGGCTCTCGCCACGCCTTCCTCGCCACACACACATATTCTGAATGCCTTCGGCAGAATTCAAATGAGCCATTTTAATCTAGATTCATCTTGGAATTAATCTAGATTAATCTAGATTAAAAAAATTAATCTATGCCCACCACTAGTATATATTCATTTATAAAAAGTATATGCTTTTATACATACATGGATATGTTACTTGGCTGACATATAAAAAAATATATAAAAAACATAAAGAAAGCATAGTTTACGTTTAAATTAGATATACTTTACGCACAAGAAAGATGTATGTAATTGTAAATATTAATATATAAATTGTATATGTCTTTATAACTAAGAAATGTTTTACATATTAATTAAAAATGCAAAAATGATATGAAATATTTACTGAAAACATACTTTGCCATGTACTATCCTTATAAACAACATATATATTGTTTGTTTGATTCCTACTTAATTCATATAATTACGTTGTATGAGAAAAATGCGAAAGTGGCCACTTTCATGATTAAATCATAATATGAGACATATAACTCTCATAAGACATATAATGCATATAAAACATAAACATTTACTATTGTAGGCAATAGGAAATTCTTACAAGTTTTTTCTGTTTCTTTTCCATATGGGTATAGCTGGTGTCCATATGCATTAATATTGATCTCCCTGTTGTCCACACTGTTTATCAAGTCCACTGCTTCCTATGGATTCTGTGGAATGCAAGGAATCAGGAAGGTGCTGGAACCACTCTTGGTGAAGAAGTAGTGCAAGTTAATAGTTTTCTCTACAGATGTGCCTTGACCACAAAGTATATGACCAAGTCACGTTTGTCCTCAAGTCCCCCCCCCAAGCCTGCAAACATACACTTTTTTTCAATCCTTCACAAGGATTAACTTTTCAAAAAGAAGTGTAACATTGGTCCATGTTCTCCTTACAGAACTCTAAATATCTCCCATTCTATTATACGACAGGCATCTTAATTAGGGTTAACTGTCCCTTTAGGGACAACTCGAATCAGTTCAACATGAAAGCTGACAAACCATGATGGACACGGGACCCAGTGGACCAGAACTTCTTTACATCCCTTGGGGAGAAGGTAAAAGACAAACCAAAGAAATATTTGTATTTTCTAATTAAATATTTCATTTAATTCCTCCTCCCACCCTTTAAAAATCAATTGCCATATAATCACTAAAACATCAAAGGTTGGGTTTAATATTTACAGAGATGTAAAAGCAAATAAATTGTCAATTTAACAATTTTTTCTTTAGACTTCAAAACTTTTGACAAAAGGCAACATTTTCAGCGTTATTCTCTAGGTGTAGTTTAATATCAATTCATGCACATACAGTTGTACAGAATGTTTTTGTATAGCTACTAACCTTTCTTTCACGTGTCCTAGATACACATTGTACTGGAAAAATGTCCAATGTGCTGTGATACTGACATGCTGTGAAGAAAAATGCATAAATTGTGTAAATACAAACTTAATGAAACAGCGGTATAACTAAAACACCAGAAATGTGGATCATCGGAGGGATTTTCTCTGTGGTCTGTGTGTTGACTAGGCAGACTAAATATGCAGCTAAGCTTTATTATTACCAAGCTTGTTATGTACCATATTATAATGGAAAATATGAAACTCTGATTTTTAGCCACAAACAATATAACTTAAGTTGTCATCATAGGCTTCATGCAGATCCCAAAATGCAGAAAACAATTCTCAGTGCATCAGGTTTAAGCCTTTTGTAAGCGCTTTGTTACACAAAGAGCTGTTATACTAAAAATACCTTTAAATGAGTTACCGAAGATAACCAGATTGATATATAAAACCTTTTATTTTTCTTCGTCTCACAGATATTTGAATGGTAAAATAAAATGCCATAAAAATGGAAACAGCTAGCTAGGTTATCTGAATGACTTTAAAATACAAAAAAATAAGATTTATTTACAAATAAATATCACAGTTAGTTAGTACTTCTGTTAACACTTTTTCCACCAAACAGATGTAACAAGACTTGTTTATCCATGTGATGTTTGACACATTCACATACCCTATTGCATGGGCTAGCAGAGATGTCGCCATTTTCTAGAATTTTTAATCAAAATATGCATACAGTTTGATATCGAAGTGTTTCACTTAACTTTTTACAACTTGGGAATCAAAACAGGAAATCAATAAGAATCAAAAACGGAATTGAAATATAAAATAAAATACACAACCCTACTGAGAACCACCGCAATAGAAAAATGTACAATTGTCTACAATAGAAAGATTCAATGTCAAATGTGTAGCCTTATAACAATGTTATTTAACTCATTCCATGCCAGCCTACGCCACCGTTTTTTGACATTTTCACCCAAATTTAATGGCTCACAGTCAATTTTCTGTAAAGAATATATGAACAAACAATATGTCCAATGAAAGAACAGAGTCTCAGCTTTTAAACAAAAGAAACCGTATTCTTCTATCTTCATTTGTTCGTTTTTTATCACTCCTTAGATGTGGGTCAGTTTCTTCAAAATTGCATCACTTTGATTAAACAGTTGATATAATAAACATTTTTTGTCAAAGATTCCGCCCAGATTCCACTCAGAACATTCAGTAAAAACCACTAAAACATATACGTTCTAGGTTCTGGGATTCTGTACTTTGCCCAACGGTGTGACACAGCGCCACCTGCTGTTCAACAGTACAAACACTGATTGCAGTAGTAACTCGTCTTTGGCGAGTGGGAGTGAAAGAGTTAAAGGAATGCAGCCATTTGAAAAATACCTACTGTCATGCAAGTTTATAGTGTAAAAAACATAACGCTTTTTTATTATTAACTTAATTTATCCACAGGAAACTCCAGGGGCCCGTTTCAGAAAACAGGGTAAGTGCAAACTCCGAGTTAGTCAACCCCAGAAAATGCGAAGTAAATGACTTACCCCGAAGACAGCGGAGTAAGTCAAGCATAAGTCTTATACTCCAAGTGAGTAACCAGAGTAACATACTCCGTGAACCTAACCTGGTCGGGAGCAGGTTTTATTCCGCAAACCCAGGGTTTGTTACAATCTCCGCCCCTTTAAGAAGCACGAGCGGTGTTGAAATTGCATACACCATTTGTTTATTGATTCGTGTTCCTAATCGCGCTCAATTTAGTCACACAGACCTTAAAATATCATGTCCGTTTATTCAGGAACCCGTAGATGAGGAAGCTGCATTAATTTGCATAGTTACACTTACGTCATGAGAGAATTTGTGAGGCACGGTTTGGACGTTTTATCTTAACTTTTAAGGCCAGTTTAAGAAGTATATTTCACATTTCCCAATCAGGCATCCTACTAGAAAGAGCGTTTTATTTCTTTAAACTTTCCTGAATGAATGATGTTGTGGTATATCATATTCAGCTGCTGCATAGATCTTTTTATTGCAGAAGGATTGCACCTACATGTGAGCGAGAGAGAGAGAGAGAGAGAGAGAGAGAGAGAGTTAAATATAATTCCCATTTTCACAGTTTCAACAAAATAAATATAAAAGTGATTGACATATAAACTTGCGCATTAACACAAGAAGCAATTTTCTTCCACGGCAACTCTCTTTCCTTTGCTGCTGTGACTGTGTTGCTCTTTTTTTTAAATATCTGCTCATATTCACCGTACGCTTGTAACAGTACATCCAATTTGATTGGCGAGATATGAACAGAGCACTTTTTGTCACGTGCCGTTGCCATGGTGAATCGTGCTATCTTCACTCAATTGATGATGGCTTTTCATCGCCATGCTGCAGGCGCGTAACCTAGAGTGAACTTACTCTTGAGTTTTCAGTTTCAGACCAGCTGATTTGAGTTGATTCAATCCACTCAGAGTAGCCATTCTCTGAGTAAATCAACTCAAGAGTTCAGATTCTAACTCGGTGTTGGTTGAACTTCCTTATTGAAACGGGCCCCAGTTTTATTGTCACTGTATTACTTGAACAAATACTGAGATATTTAATGCCGGTCCGTGTACGTTTTATTCATTTGATATCCTATATTAAATAAATTAATGGAAACTGAAAGATGACTCATTTTTTCATTTTTCGTTTAGTTCAACAAACGAAAAATTAGATTTCGCCCCGATTTTTCATTTTTCGTTTGTCGTTTAAAAAACGGATTTCGGACTCAATATGGGATTCGTACATGTGGGCGGTGCTGTAACGCCCCTTTCACCCGATTGGTCAAATCGCTCACCATCCTGTACGGTCTTAATTCTGCCAGGCAGAATAAGAGTCACCTCTAGTCCTTCATTTTTAAGTTATTGCAAGTATGTCGGCGCGAACCACTGCTTATTGTTAACAGTGCGTGATATTTAAGCAGACATATCTGTTGCAATGTACGACATTTAAGAGATGCAGTATGCTGAATACCAGGGGTCTCCAACCCTGCTCCTGGTGAGCTACTCTCCTTAAGATTTCAGCTCTAACCCCAATCAAACACACCTGGGTTGCTTGATAATTACAGAAAGGTGTGCTGAAGCAGGGTTGGAGCTGCAATTTGCAGGACGGTAGTTCACCAGGTCCAGGGTTGAAGATCCCTCTGTATACAGTAATTTATGATGATTTATGATGATATAGTATCTTTCCAACAAAAGTCACCCATTACAATAAACACTTAAAAGACACAGACAGTCAAGAATAAGAAATGTGACCTCTTCGAAGTACTACAGAAGGTCTCTGCTGACACGCAGACATAGAAAACATACATGTGTAATAGCATAAGTAAAAACGTTAACAAAGATCCTTTTTCACGGGGCATTGCGGGTGTTTGACAGAGTTGCATCAGTCCAGCTACTCACTGCCTGCTGCATGCATTTCGTCAATTCAGCAATTTATGTTCCTCAATTATAAAAAAAAATAGCAGAATAACTCTGATCCCCATCATCTGGACACTATTCCCATCACTTGTCTACCCCTTGTTTACTGTCTTATTTAAATAATTCCTTTGGTCTTGATATTTGTCCGCTGTTGAATGTGTTTATGGTGTTGTGCTTTTTCCTGTGTCTCTGTGGATTAAATTATACCAGTTTGGAGTATCTGCTTGTCTTGAGTGTTCGCTGAACAAACCGTGACATCTGTATGTAAGTGTCTCCGTCGACACCTAGGGTACTTTACAGACTCGACTTTCACCTGAAAATTTAGATGTGCTGGTTTTTCTCAACAAAAACTAATCTGCTTTATAAATGGGTTTTTCATTCGGTCTGCATGAGTTTATTCAGAAATTGTTACAAAATCTAAACGATAAAACTAATATTGTATTGATGGGAGAGTCTACCCGCTACGCAAAGTCTTTTTCAGCACATCCCAAAGATTCTCAATAGGGTCAAGGTGTGGGCTCTGTGGTGGCCAATGAGTGAAAATGATGTATATGTTTACTTAACCACTCTTTCACAATTTGAGCCCGATGAATCCTGCCATTGTCATGTTGAAATCTGCCCGTGCCATCAGGAAGGAAAGAACCCATTGATGGCATAACTTGATCATTCAGTCAACTGACCTCATTCTCTGGGCACATAACGTTGTTGAACCTAGACCTCAAATCCAATGGGAGGCTCTTACCTATTTGCTTAGTTGAATTCATGCTGTTGTTGACTGTTTTTGAACGGGCAGTGTATATAACTCTGCTTTATAATTGGGTTTCTCATTCGGTCTGCATGAGCTGGTTCAGAAATTGTTACAAAACCAAAATGATAGAACTATATATTTACATTAACATTTAGTCATTTAGTAGACGCTTTTATCCAAAGAGTATTACAGAGAGGTCAGGGAGCAATAAGCGACATGTCAAACAGGAGCAATCACACAATAGGTACTGATACAAATAAGCCAAAGATAATTTAGATAATATCTACAGTACACATGGATGTCCAGTTCACAGCATATCTTTAATACTGTAAGACAACAGAAGCCCTAGTTTAGGCACAACACGGTTAGCATATCTATAAATCTGGTCACCTACAGATAGTCATTCCACCACCAAACACACACACACAAACACACACACACACACACACACACAGACACACACACACACACTTCTCCCTCAAACATTTGCAAAACATAGTGATATGTAGATTCTCACAATTAGATAAAGCTGTTATTTTAAACTGGAAACAAAGAGTCAATGCCTAAACTAAAAACTAAAACAAAAGACAAATGCTAAAACTATTGTTAATCATACATACAGTGAGGGAAATAATTATTTGATCCCCTGCTGATTTAAGTTTGCCTGCTTACAAAGAAATGAAGGGTCCATCATTTTCATGGTGATAGACTGACAGATAGAGACAGAATATCAACAACAAAAAATCAGGGGGAAATGTTATATAAAGGTTATAAATTGATTTCCTTTTCTGTCAGTGAAATAAGAATTTGATCCCCAAGCAAAACATAACTTTGTACTTGGTGGAGAAACCCTTGTTGGCCAGCACAGAGGTCAGACATTTCTGATAGTTGGTCACCAGGTTTGAACATGTGTCAGGATATATTTGAGTCCACTCCTCTGTCAATCTAGATAAGATAAGATTCAACCGATTCGTCAGGTATGGTGACCCATACCCGAAATGTGACCTGTGCTTTTAACCCATCCAGTGATTAGTGAGCACACACACAGCAAGTGGTGAACACACGTACACCCGAAGCAGTGGGCAGCTATCACTGCAGCGCCCGGGGAGCATGTAGGGTTAGGTGCCTTGTTCAAGGGCACCACAATCCTTACCCGCCGGCCGTGAGGATCGAATCGGCAACCTTCTGGTAACGAGTCCGACTCTCTAACCATTAGGCCACGATTTATATCTTTAAGGTTTCTTGGCTGTCGCTCAGTAAATTGTAGTTTTAACCTCCTTCACAGATTTTCTATAGGACTAGGGTCTAGAGACTGGCTAGGACATTTAATGTGCGTCTCCTTAAGCCACTCTTTGGTTGACCATAGTGGTGGAGAGGTTGAAATGGGAGATACAGATTCTGTTGGCAGGCCTCTCTTATATACATAAGATGATTTAGGAGTACTGTCTTAAAGTGACAGGACTAATCTGTGGGCCATGTAGGCACATAACCAATCTTTGGGGCCAGAATTCTTGCTTGTTGGTAGGGGATCAAATATTTATTTCACTGACTGAAATGCAAATCAATTTATAACCTTTATTTCCACTGATTTTTTGGTTGATTTTCAGGTTCTATCAGTTAAAATAAACCTAAACATTATAGGTCCTGCATTTATTTGTAAGCAGGCAAACTTACAAAATCAGTGTTGGGATCAAATAATTATTTCCCTCACTGTACATACATACATGCTTACTGTACATATAATTTACTCGGATCACAATAATTATTGGGGAGAAGAAAATTGATTGAATTTTTTATTTTTGGAATATAACTGATGGGGCAATTACGGTTAGTAGTAGTCATAACGGCCTAATGGTTAGAGAGTTGGACTTACATTTCCTCACCACCGTTTGCATATTGTTTTGCACTATCTGCCTGGCCGGGGGGGCTGCTTTAGAATTCATACTTGTATTAAATGTGTCTCATGTACAGCTGCTTTGTAACAATGAAAATTGTAAAAAGCGCTATATAAATAAAGTTGAGTTGAGTTGAGTAGACGCTTTTATCCAAATCGACTTACAGTGCACTTATTACAGGGACAATGCCCCTGGAGCAACATGGAGTAAAGTGTCTCGCTCAAGGACACACTGGTGGCTGCTGGGATCGAACCAGCAACCTCTTGATTACCAGTTCAGTTGTTTAACCCACTAGACCACCATCTCCTTGTGACTTGTGACCAAAAGGTTGCCGGTTCGATCCTCAGGCCCGGCGGGTAACGATTGCGGTGCCCTTGAACAAGGCACCTAACCCTACATGCTCCCCGGGCGCTGCAGTGATATCTGCCCACTGCTCCGGGTGTACGTGTGTTCATCACTTGCTGTGTGTGTGCTCACTAATCACTGGATGGGTAAAAAGCAGAGGTCACATTTCGGGTATGGGTCACCATACCTGACGAATCGGTCACTTTCACTTTCATGGCGTGAACTATTTCTCCTTAAACATGAATCGATGAATGTTCCCAATCATCATTACAGAATGCTGTTTTAAGTTCAGCAATGTTCATAAACTTGTACTATAAAATTGTCGCTGTTGAAAGAAAATTATTTGTGATAAATTGACTTAAATTTCTAAAACATTTCAGGTCACATTTAGTTTGGTTACATGTGATGTTGTGAGAATAAAATAATTTTTTGCAGAATTAAATTTTGTGTTTTACAAACTAACATACACATCTGCATGCAGGCTCCCAACTGTGCAGATTCATGATGTTCCTTATGTGTGATGTTTGTTCTCAGAAATACAGCTACAACATATTCATACTTTATCTGTATGGAGAGTGGATAAATTAGATTGAAAGAGGCTGACACCCCCTCTTGTGGACAGCATTAAGAATTATGGTCATCATGGAATTTTTGGAGTTTGATCTAAATGATCTGTATCAAAGTTCGTGATATAGAGCCTATTCATCCACTTTTTTATAACAATAAACATTAAAATAAGTGAAAATTGGCCCAACTTGCATCAGGAGTAGACTTTGAACTTGAGCTAGCGCATAAAGAGAGAGCGCATTTAGGCCACGCCCACACCGGGGAAACAATCCAACCCACTTTCTATTGCGGGAAAATGCATCCTTGTCATTTCTGATTTATAACAAAAAACATAACAATGCCTAAACTGCTGTGAGACAAGGTGCACAGAAAACAAGAGAAAGTCCAGTGAGCACGTCCCTCTTAACCTAGCGGGTCTAAGATATGCGAGGCTGTCTGGTGGTTCAAGTAAACATATTTTAAAGTGCAAACACTTGTCAGTATCGCACTCGTACAGACTCTTAATCTGCTGGGTAGAATTAAGTCCGTACAGTATGGTGAGCGATTTGACCAATTGGGTGAAAGGGGCGTTACAGCACCGCCCACATGTACGAATCCCATATTGAGTCCGAAATCCGTTTTTTAAACGACAAACGAAAAATGAAAAATCGGGGCGAAATCTAATTTTTCGTTTGTTGAACTAAACGAAAAATGAAAAAACGAGTCATCTTTCAGTTTCCATTAATTTATTTAATATAGGATATCAAATGAATAAAACGTACACGGACCAATGCCAACAGTCCAATTTGAATTTTGACCTGATTCCTCTGGCTTTAATGCGAGACAAAAGGGGATAGTAGTTAGATGGTTGATGAGAACGGGTTGCATTTACTATAGCTGGCTTAGTGTTTAGTTTATCTAAAGGGTAAACATATAATAGTCAATATAATAGTCTATACTGTGTTCGTCTGTGACTAGAACCAACTAATGTCTTCCAACTAATGTGTGTGTGTGTGTTGGGTGTACAGTAGTACATATGAAAGCGCTATATAAATGCCTCATGCATTCATTCAATGTAAAGTAGGAAACAATTTTTAAAAACATCTTTGAGTCTGAATGTGCTAACATTATCTAAAAATAAGAAATGTTGTGCTCTTAAAATAAGAAAATATGGCTTGAAATTTCTGATTCTAGGATAGACTGTGTCAAAATATACAAAACTCTTTTTAAATATACTTAATTCATATAAAGAAATCCCCAGAATTGGCATTTTTTTCTAAATAAGAAAATTCAAGTTATATTTTCTCAAAACAAGCGAAATTATCTTTTGCGTTCAGTTCTAAGCTAGTTAATTTATCTTAGAAGAAAAAAAACAAGAATTCTTGTCTTATTTTAAGATTTTTTGACTCGGCAAGATTTCATTTTTTGCAGTGCATGCATGCTTTTGATCACTCGCTCTAGATTCCGGGATATTTTAACTCATTTGCGGGCATCAGGGAGCCGCTATCAACATGCGGGAGACTCCCGGAACTTCCGGGAGACTTGGGATGTCTGCATCTGAGATGGAGTCCAGTAATGACAAAAAAATCTATCCAGGCCTATGTCATGGATGCTTCCATTGTGGGGGACACTGTATTTAAGTAGATGCAATGACATGATTGGGTCTTTGTCTCCAAGCTCTTTGTCACCCATTTCTTGTTTGGCTTTTCACAAAGTTGCCAGATTTGGTTAGTGTCTAGGCTCTGGGTCACCAACATCATTTTGTAAGCCTCGGCTGCTCGCCAAATTTGCTGGTTTTCGTCCTACCCAGAGTTCCTTTGAAACGCGTCTTCTCAGGTCCCCTTATAACTTGCGTTTTGCTTTGCCAGTGTGGAGACTGTCATCGACATTACAGATCATGCATTGAAGTACAACAGTTTTGTTAGTTGCTGGCATATTTTGGGCGGTTATAGACAGCTGTGTATCTAACTCTGAGCATTATCCAATAATGTCTAGATAGTGAGATGAAACATTTGGGTAAATTTTTGCTCTCCTGAATCAAAGACTGCACGAGGTCTTGGTATTTTTCCATATCTCTTCATACAGAGTGTGAGTCCACGCACCAGGTGTCAGGATGGTTTATTCCCTTTGATATATGCAAAGTGATTTGTCCTTGTGAACAACTTTTTCAGGCCAGAATTCAACCCATTTCTGATGACAAAGACTGATCTCAAACTGAATGTGAAAGCATTGACATTGCTGATTTGTGTCTGACACTGTTGAGTCCAGAACTGAGGTTTCTGGTGAGCTGTGACTGTTTGGATGTTTATTTTGGACATTGGTGATGTTTTTGCGTAGCTCAAGGTTTTGCCATATATAGTTCCTGTTTGTCTTGACAATAGTATAAAGCTTCTTTGGTGAAACTTCCTTGTTAGGTTGATGGCTTAAGTCCACCCACACCTTTTCTGAGGGAAATGCTACATTTTATCCCGAAACAATCCGTTCCTTTGCAGCTCTGATGACATTGATGATGTCATCAATTTCACAGCCTGGTCTCCTTGGCATCTGATCAAAACAAGAATGATTTTGAACTAATCTCTGGGCCAGTGGTACTAATGTATTACTAACACGTTACTGCAAGTAACACATCCTAAAGTTATGTTCATGTTTATATGTACTGTGGTTATTTTCAGGGTAAAAATTATTTTAAAGTCTGACAACTGTTAGGATAAATAGTACCTGGCAAAAGTTTATGTATACTTTATAGTGTTTTCACCCCAAATTCTTTTAAGACAATGATTCGTATTGTACTGTTGTGTGTGTGAGACCAGAGCTCTGTATGGAGTATACCCATTGTTGTCAGAGTAAAAAAAATGGGTTTACTCCATGTGAATACGAAAATCACGCTGGATTATTACAAAAATGGCAAAAAGGAATGTTTGGAAATGCAAACTTATATTTCCCACTGACATACTACAGCAAAATATAAATAACTTTCTTAAAACATATAGTTGGGGTGAAAATACTATAACATGAGACTTGTAGTTTATGTTTAGTTAACACTACTTTTCTTATGACAAGTAAATTTGTTATGCATTCGAGTTGGATCTTTTTAATTAATTGATTGATTTAATTCACAGAATGGGTCTTAATGAATCTGCCATTTTCTGAATTCAATGAATTGGTGATCTATTTATAATTTTAATATATATAATATTGAAATTTCATTCTGTTTATCAAAGCCAGTGATGCCAAAACTAGGAATGCATGTGTTCACATAGCTCAACATTTTTGGAGCTCAATATTAATTAAGACTTGCATCTTTAACATATGTATATCAATAAAGATCCTGTAAATTATTCTAACAGCAAATATGCTTTTAAACTTTTTTTTAAGTGTTTTAACTTAGAGCACATGCTTACCTTTTTCCACGACCAGATGTTATTTCCTGTTTTGTCTTCCCACTATGCATTGCATGATGTAAATAAACGTTTTTTTTTTTTTTCGTTTTTTTACACCTTTGAAAAAATGTCTTAGGAAGGGCAAGGCATCACACAGATATATTGTTTTAAATTCAGTTTTATTTTTAAATCAAGAGTCAGGCCCATACATAGTGTGTTTAGTAGGTTATTGTAGGTCAGATCAAACTAAAATATCCATAAATTATGACAGTAACCATAACAACCAGCACCATTCAATGGACAGGAAAGGACCGCTGTCAGAGATTTGTGCCATTCTAAAACTTAAATTATTTGGAGTATGACATCAAGTACCGTGCAGAATGATTAAAGAATTACACAGCAGTACTGATCGCAGAACTGTGCTCTCGCGGTACTTTGGTGTATACTCCAATCACGTGCACTGTAAAAAAATTAAAGTTGACATAACTTAAAATTGTAAGGCAACTTGCTGCACGGCTTTTTTGAGTTTACTCAACTTTTAAACAAAGTAGTTCACTTAACTTAATTCACTGAGTAAAGTCACATGTTTACCAATTTAAAATCTTTTGTTCAGCTGATTGAGTTTTTATAATTAAAAAAACTTACAAAATTATACAATTTCAACTTTTAATGTTATTTTCACTTGACTTAATAAAGTATGTTCAGTTGACTAAAAATGTTGATTACGAGGTAAACAAATTAAGATACTACAGGCTTGATATTTTGGTCCAGGTTTTATTTTAAACCAGCAGCAACACTTTGGTGTGGAAATGGAAAAAACAAACATGTTTACCACTTTAGCCATACTCCTTATCGTTGAGTAGGCAGAAGAGTAGGCAGAAGAATAAAACATTTTTTTTAAAGAGTACTTTTACATTCAAAGTGTTTAGATTCCACTGGTCATAAATACTTAAAATGTTCTATCTTTTAAATGTTTTACATTTTAAATTGTAAACACTGAATATGTTACAACTGAGCAGCTTTATACCATAAGTGCAAGTTAACGTTTGTGCTGTAAGTGCTGAAACAGTGGCACCAATGTTTATCACAACCTCAAGTTAACAGTTTAAACAAAAATGAGTCAAACAAAATGCAAGCAAATTGCAAAAAAAAAAAAACTATCTACTTGCATCTTAAATGTAAGATACAAACATCTCACAAATGCATCTCACAGTAATAGCTTAGTTTTGAGGGTCTGTACCCTAGCAGAGCAATGAGTGCCCATCTCCATAAACACGGGGCAGTCGTGGCCTAATGGTTAGAGGGTTGGACTCGTGACCAGAAGGTTGCCGGTTCAATCCTCAGGTCAGGCGGGTAACGATTGAGGTGCCCTTGAGCAAGGCACCTAACCCCTACTTGCTCCCCGGGCGCTGCAGCGATAGCTGCCCACTGCTCTGGGTGTATGTGTGTTCACCACTTGCTGTGCGTGTGTTCACTACTCTCTGGATGGGTTAAAAGCAGAGGTATATCTCGGATATGGGTCACCATAACTGACAAAAATTCATATTCCTATTAATCACTCATGGTCATGTGGCAAGATGTTGTATATCTGTTGAAGTAATGAAACATACTCACCAGGCATGTTTTAAAAAGTACATAGGAATCTTCTCGTAGAAACATGGGGAGACCTTCCAGGACGGTTTGCTTTCTGTGAGTCACAATATTTGTGGTCTAAAAAAAAGGGTACAAAACAACAACAAACAAAAAAATATTGTAATGCACTGTTATTAATTTAAACTTTTTATGAGTTTGCATGTATGTTTGAAGTCATAAAGCCTCTGCTAATAAGCCAATGAATAAAATTAAATAGGAAATCAGTATTGTATGCAGTATACTAAGTTCAGAACCAAAATCAGTCTAATCAGCTAGTGAACACTTGACATACATTGTCATATTCCTTCAAAAATATCTTCCGAAAATGTTCTTTATAGAAAATAAAATAGCAAATGGCTCTGATTAATCTGTTTTTAAAATTATCTATCTTTTGGTAATTTTGACATTAACAAGTTACCTGCTGATCAAGCTTGTTGAGAAGATCTTCCATTTCTGTTCCAAATGCCCCCTTTCTTGCTCTGTATGGCTTGAGGAGTTGCAGAGTGTGCTGGTGTATTGATGCTCTGAATGTCTCGAGGAGGTCCACACTAGTGATGCGTTTGAACTCATTACATAACTGGTGATATAAATAAATAAGTTGTCTTGGTTGTAACATTGTTTAGCCTTTCCTCCTCCAGAGAATCATCAGACTGGCCTTTAGGATGATCTGCAAATAGAGACATGTTTGTATTAATGTATCACAATTTGTGGTAATAATAATAATTCATTACATTAATATAGCGCTTTTCTATGTACTCAAAGCGCTTTACATGGAAGGGGGAATCTCCTCTGGTACTTTGAATTCGATCAAGACACAAGTTTAAATGCATATTTGTGGATAGCAAAATACATTTGCAAATCAGTTCAAATTCATTGATTTTTGCACATGTATTTGTTAATAATATTAAATCTAAATCAACTCTATAAAATGATACTTACTTTAAAGGAGACGATTGCAGTCTTGTCGACACCGTCGAGTAGTCTGCAAAACACGTGAGAGCCTAGCCAGGCTTCGAAGGACACAGGAATTTTTTTTGCAGATGTTTATTGCCTCTGATCTCAGTCTGAAACGTTAAAATTCTAATATTAGGCCACTGTAGCGTGTGTGAATTTAAATTTAAGATAAAGAGTCGACTTTAAAATATTTCTTTATATTTGTGTACTGCAAAAATTGCCAAATTAAATAGTAAATGTGTCAGTGCAATAACGTCAAAGTTACTTTGAAATAAACAAACTTGTTCTTAACTTAACTTACCACGATTGCCTCAGGTTCTATTCTAAATTTTTTACATGCTATATGCTGAAGTTGGGAGACTTGTTAAAAGTTAAGCATCCTCGCGGCAAAAAAATTATACAGTGCATAACTAGCCATAACCACGGCTCTGCGATCAAGCAGATACATGCTAGTTTTACACAATACTTCAATGCATATAGCCTACTTATTACTTACATAAAACGATGGCTTTGAGTAGAAATATGTTGGCTGTGAGCATGGGCGTAAATCTCTTTTAATAGTAGGGGGGGACAATACATATAAAATTTCTCAAGAGCAATTTTTGAAGGGGACACAAATAACAGTCAAAATTGTACTTACTACGACACAAAGCGACAATATGCATTAGGTTTATAGGTGTTTCATGCAGACTTGCAGTCATATTATAACTGAATTGAAATTGTGAACAATAAAGCTTTTTTCCATTTATATATATGTTTTGTCTTTGTTGTGAAGACAGGAACTACCCATGATACTACATGTTGACATTGAGTCACTTTTTAAACACTTTTAAAATGTTATCCTTATTTATACTGCAACATTGTTTGACAAAGTAAACGTACATCGACATCATTGAGTGGTTGTTACTTTCAGCTGGCTCCGCCAACAAACTTTGTTCACGTTCGTGTACCCAAACAAACTTAAATTCTGTGTTATACTCGATGATGAATCGTCCGAGTTTCAGTAAACTGAATGTTTAGTTTATCCGCCGCGTACATTCTGCACACAATAGATGCTGAGAAAACGATCCACTCCATCTGAATGAAAGCTGTGCACCTTTTGTGGACGCTAGATATAGTGCCAACGTCACAAAACTGTAACCGGTATGTTCGCGGCAGTGTGTGACACGGGACCTGAATGGCGGGATCGGTGGCTAAGTGTTGCGGTTAATGTTCACATCATGTCAGGTCGCTTAAAATGTAACAATGAATGCGAAACGGCTTCGGCGTGTTAGTTGCAGTGTGTGAAGTCCTATTTAACAAGCTAACGTTAACTAGCTAAGTAACGTTTAAATCGCTAACATAGCAGATTCATGGAAAATGCATCGTTAATCAGCATTTTCTGAAACAACTAATTTATTAATGAATCAGCATCAACTACATTAAAGAGAATCACTTCATTTAAAGTGAATAAAATATCCTTCTTACTGGAGTTCAACAACCACTGATGAACTGAGCCGCATAACTGACTTCAATGTGTTTCGCAATGCGCAGGTGATATGAACGTGGAGAGCAGGCATTGGGCCAAACCATTGTGAGAGGCAGGGGAGGGGGAACTCAACAGTTTCTAAATTTAAAACTCATTTTTGCTTTTGTATTTTCTACTAATTACGCAATTAGATTAGATTAACATCAATATATTTATGACAATAAAGAATTTAATTGATCGAGGGGGGACAACTCTCGGATAGAGGGGGACATGTCCCCTCCGTCCCCCCCGGGATTTACGCCCATGGCTGTGAGTAGATCCATTAGTCTCACACACAGATGCTAAAATGTCTCCTTCGTCCAGTCTCTGTCCGTTGGCGCGCGCTTCATTGCACATGCGCCAACCTCGTGATCGTTACAATGCGCATGCTCCAACCTCCAACCCAACTTCTATGGTTGTTAACTTGCATTTATTAATCGAATTTACAAGTAATAATAGGTTAGTCCAACGGTTGTTGAACCAACTTCTTTTCACTGGTTAAGTCAACTTTTTTGCATTTATTTGTCCAGTTAACTAAAAGATAATCATTAGTCTAACTTTTTGTGAGTTGGATTTTTTACAGTGTGCAATCTACAAGGCTAATGTCTAATGATGGGAATAACATATGTTGTTTCTATCTCTGGCACAATCGAACGGCAAGGTTTGAAGCGACTAAGACGACTAGGCTTAGGCTAGTCAATGCTTCTGTAAATGTTCTTGTTATGGTGTGATTTGGACGACATGGGTGGAGAATGACGTAACTGCTGCTGAAGGTTAGTTGTTTGTTATATTTAAGAAAGAATCATTGTTACAGGTTTCTTTTAACAGAACAAATCGAGTTCAAACGAACTGCACCAGTTTAGAGTGATTTTGACGACATGGAGTTGAGAGTGGTGTATCTACTCCAACAGGTCTTGTTATATTAAAGAAAAAATCATAATACACACTTTTTTAAGGGCACAAATCGAGCACAAACGAACACCCTAAAATCATCTTGTTATACCCTATCTCGGGAAGGAAAGTAGTTACGGAGATTGTTTTAACGGCACAAAAAAGCACAAATCAAGCACAAACGAACTGCACCAGTTTGATACGATTTGGACAACACGGGGTGGAGAGTGACGTCATTGCCGCAAATAATGTCTTATTTCCAACCCAGGGGAAAAACATACAGTGGTCATTTTAACAGCACAAACCGAGCACAACGAACTCCACCTGTTTGTGGCGATTTAAAGGACATGGGGTGGAAAGTGACGTCACTGGCCCAGAATACTTGTTATATCTCGGTAAGGAAAGTAGTTACATTGTCTGTCTTAATGGCACAAACGGGCACAAATCGAGCACAAACGAATGGTATAGTTTTGGTTACAATTTATTTACATTGGGTGCACACTTCACAGAGGTCCCACACGGTCGACTGCCGGATGCGATACCAGTGCAACACGCTGCTGACACTCATTATCATCACTCGTTCTCGTCCCGTCTTGCTCGTTACAAACGTGTTTGACCAATCACATGACACTATGCTAACAGATAGGAGGGGATTAGACGAATGAATCGCGGAACAAATAATTTGAGAGTCAGTCGAGAAGTAAGGTAAGAATAATTACGATATAGTATTAATTAATTTACTTCACAAAAACACATTCAGTAACAGATACAAACATTGTCAATCCAACGCGTTCATGCATAACGTTCTGCGTTATGCATGATACATTGTGTGACACATACAGGTGTTGTCCTGAACGAGCGGGGTTAAGTTGGTTTTGTTTTCGATTTTCACGACACATTCGGCGATGAATCGCAAATAACTTCAAAACGAATTGCCATTCAAATATCTTAATAATATTACCGATGTGAGTAAGAAGCTCATTATATTTCACAACTTTATTTTATATTCTTTTTGATAAACAATGCACCCCAAAAGCCGTCGCCAGTGTGCATTAAGCCGGGAGAGCTCGCTCTTTGTGGTGATTTAAGTAAGGGACCGTGGGAAAAATGTGAGCTTTCTTCATTTTTATATAGCCCGATGGGTATTTTTAATAGCTTTTTTGTTACAGGACATAAAGACATGAGACCAGTGTCGTTTTGTAGAGGGGGGCAGTGGGCAACTTTCACAACCTTTTTTGTGCCTCTACTGGTGGAAAAGGGAATTGCACGGCCACAAATAACATTTTTAAATAGCTTTGGGCATCAGGTAGACAGACCTATACAACCAGGGCCATTCGATAGAGGGGGGGGGGGGTGGGTTATCTTTCACAACCTTTTTTTGTGCCCCTACTGGTGAAATAACTTTTTGTAATGGCTTTGACCATCAGGTAGACCGACCTATACAACCAGGGCCATTCAATACAGGGGGGCGGTGGGCAACTTTCACAACCTATTTTTTGTGCCACTACTGGTGGAAAAGGGAATTGCACGGCCACAAATAACTTACTTTTTGTAATAGCTTTGAGCATCAGGTAGACAGATCTATACAACCAGGGTCATTCAACAGAGGGGACGGTGGGCAACATAAAGACAGCGACATAAAACCAGTGTAGTTCATTGAAGCAGAACAGTGGGCCAAGATGTTCAAGAGGACAACTCAAGCAAACACTTTTGTAATATGGGAACATTATTAAAACATAAAAAATTGAAACTTTAAATATTGTTAAATACTTTCAAATGCATGAAAAACCTCTAAATAAACATAAACATTAATAATTAATTAATTAATAATAAACATTCTTCTAACAATCTTTTGTTAGCTAGGGTAGGGTCACACAGACCCCAGAAAACAAGGAACTTTAACAGAAATTGAAGGATACTCGTGGACTTTTATCGCTTTATTGTTGAGAAAATATACGCAGTGGTACTCAGTGGTACAACAACTCAGTGGTACAACAATTTCTCTGCATCAGTCAGAGTGGGTGGTGAAAATTGTGCAACGTATTATTTATTTATTTCATTAATGCATTCATTTGGCAGACGTTTTATCTAAAGTAGGAGATCATATAACATTTTGTTGACATGCTAAACAGTACCGATAGTACAATTAATAGGAGGATTACACCTAATGTGAGCAAGGGAGAGAATTAACAACATGAACGTTTTTTTTCCACCAGTACCTACTTAAATACGATTGAGAAAATGAATAGAAGGTTGGCTGGGTAAAGCAGAACATCATCAAAGACAGCACACACCGTAATCAAGGACCCTCCTCCCATCCGACAGGTGTTACAGGAGCCAACGCTCTTACAATTGTAGGCTCATGAAGAGCTTCATCCCTGACCCTACTGAGCACCACACCACATCTAGTTTTTACAAGCTCTTTAACTGAATTGTGTCAATGGTCACTTTAAAACATGTTTTTTCACTATTACTTTTTTACACAGACACTGTTTAAGCTATAACACTATTCTCTGTTTTACAATGATACTGTCCAAGTAAATGATTTCCATTGTTAAATATTAGCAGTGCAATAACATTTCACAGACTGTACATTGATTAACAATGCTACTTCATGTACAACCATGTGTATTATTACCACTGTCCTTACATTACTGCAGACCTTACTGTAGGTATAACCCTACATTGCACTACTATTTATATACTGTACATCATTTCTTTATATTGTGTATGTAAACTGTATATAAGTTATGCTTAAGTTATGCTTATCTGCATATAAAACACTTTGTTCTTGCACTTTTGATTAGATGCTAACTACATTGCATTAGCTTGTTCTTGTTCTCTGCATAATGACAATAAAGTTGAATATAATCTTATATTTAAAAAAAATATTGATAAAGAAATATAAATATAAATCTCTTTAGAACTATAGTTTGATATCTGGATTTGTTTCAAGACAAGATCCTGATCATACAGAACCCCTCGCCTATAACTTTGAAGAATGCAAAAGTAGGTGCATATGTTTTCCAAGACATATGATCAGTTGTTCCTAAAAAGTAATGTTGAACAGTTATTTAAAATGCTGCATATCTTATTTCATTAGGGAAGCACCTCAATATGCTTGGATTAGGTCCTTGTCAAATCATAAATTAGTTAACAAATTAGTACTGGACCCTAAAATAAAGTGATACCTTAAAACTAACTGCACCATATTTTTTTTGCCTGAAGCACACCTGTATTCCCGAAGTTAGCTGTATTTTCTGTGGATTAAGTTATTATATTGTTACTTATATTAAATATCAGATAATGTTACTATTTGCGCATCAGCATTGAACATTATGCAATACTAACAAGTGAATATAATTATATTTATAAAAAAATATTAAAATGATGGCAACTTCTTGAGATATTAAAGCCCTATACCTACCCCTAATGTTAACCTAAATTTTATTTTAAGAAAGAATTTGAAATCTTAAATGAGATTTGTCTTAGACACTGAGAAGTGTCTTAGAACTCTAGAAGCTATACAGGCGTTCCACCCTACACCACTGGAGGTGTAGATTTGATATAGCGTCATTCTTACGCACCAATATGTGATTGGTCTATTCCAATCACTTATTGATGGGCGCAGGTGGTCAAAATAGTCTCTGCCAACAAGGCGGGCTATTTGTACTCATTAAGGAAACGGAGTGTCTATTAACACTAAGTATTATACTTAAGTTTTGAAAAAGTCTAATTTCTCAATTTAAGTGGAATATAGCAGCCTATGCGCACTAGTGGGCAGTGTGGTCACACATCCAATTTCAACAAATATAATTTTACAATGATATCGTTTGTCATTCTTATAAAGTGTTTTTGGAATGTAAATATATAATAGTAAACATGATTTTTTGGTTTCTATTAAAACTAATTATATGCCAAAATATATTTGTATTATTGGCCTATATGTTTGTGTCGCGAATAAAAAAGCTTTGATAAATGACCTGGTGACACCAACTATTTGGAATAGCTCCACAACTAAATTTAACAGGTTTTTATGTATATATTTATTGGAATAAAAATGCTCAATATAAATTTTAAAATTAAATGAACATTAAAAACAATAAAAATATATGTGTTCTGAGTCCTCTTATATTAAATAATTGACTTCCGCTCGGTCGTTAAACCTTCCGTTACATCATTACAGGACATAGCCCGTAATTTGGAAAATATACAGCTGTTTTTTAAGATTTGATGCAGATTTTCGTGAATAGTATGTTTTGCAATTTTGTTATTATGATATTGCTTTAGAAAGTGTTTCATGTTGACATGTATGGAGGACCAGGAGAGTCATGTGTAAAGTAATAAAGTATTTCATTGTTTAATAACTAATTCTTCAATAAAAATAGGCATTAATCCATTTATTTTTAATTTCATTTTTTAATGGGCAATAAAAAGCGTGATTGTAAAAATAATTAATAAATTTAATATTAATCCATCGATAAATACTTCAATTTAATAAGGGACTTTTAAAAATCAACATAAAACACGAAATAAATACATCATTTTAAAGCGCATTAATGAATTCCTTTATAAATAGTGGAATTTAAAGATCTATTTCCAAATGCGATTTAAAAAGAGGAATAAATAGTTGGATTTACAAATTAAACTAGAAATAAATGTTTTAATCCGTCATTTAAAAGACTATTTCTTTTAGCATTTGAATTTCCATTTCCCCTCTGCATTTCCTTATCCGATTTGCTATTCGATTTGCCAAATCATTTAGCTTTTCCATTTAGCCACTCTATTTACCATTTCCGTGACACTCTGGGGCCGTGCATGCTCAAACGAGGTAAAACAATGCAAATTAGCTACGGACAGAGACATGTTACACGCTCTCTGATTGGCTAGTTCATTTTACGTCATGTTCAGAGGTGTGTCAGATGAGCAATGGAGAAGAGAGGATAGTCTGTTGTTCACTACATGTGTAACCAGCGCGTTATCAGCGCCTGCTTATTCTTTAACACAAATCATTGAAAATGAAACTTATTGTTAGAACAGGTTAAAACATTCATACTGCACGTGGAAGCAGCAGTGCTGCGCTCATTTTGGCGCCGAGTCTATTTATGATGCGATGCTTACGTGGAGTTAACGTGACAGAAGTTACGGTGCTTATGGCCAAAATGCTCATAGATTCACGCGAAATGTAACAGTTTTACCATTAAAGCATGTGACTGATGTCAGCTGTGTTTTAATCCGCCAATATCTACTTTTTATGAAACCGCAAACACACACCATGGTGTGTATTATATGCATATAGAAGATGCAGTGCCGGTGTTACAAAATTTTCTGTTACCCGTGATATTTTGTGACCGCAGTAGGGTGATTCTATAATTTAGGGTACATTGCATGTCCTCTGATGTTAATTATACTTATACAATCAAAATTTTTCAAACAAATTGCATTTTATGTGTAAACTTGCTGCATGAAATAACATCACACAGACAATATGAGACATATATTCTTCATTTTGTTTAAAATGTGTCATTATGA
This sequence comes from Triplophysa dalaica, assembly GCF_015846415.1. Classification (NCBI taxonomy): domain Eukaryota; kingdom Metazoa; phylum Chordata; class Actinopteri; order Cypriniformes; family Nemacheilidae; genus Triplophysa; species Triplophysa dalaica. The sequence goes on along the minus strand of NW_026622635.1, from coordinate 518,163 downwards.
CCCTAAATTTACAGTTTTGTCCATGTCCGATTTCAATGTGAGAAAGTTGAGGTCCCAAAAACATCAATTAAAATCATTAAAATAAATTAATTATTTTTGCAATATTTTACAAAAGTCTTAATATTAAAGGAAAATAATAGTTATAAATATAAGTTATTTATTTAAATACTTAAAATATATTAATTTATTCGTGTCCACAAAATGTTGGTCAACTATGTTACAAACAAAACCTCCCCCAGCAACTCAAAAATGGTTTGTCCCAAGACCCTGTGTGACCCGCACCATGTGATGTCATTTTCCTCTGTGGCGGTCATTTCAAACACACCATGGAGAGTCTCCTCTCAGTTTTTTCAATATTTGATGTAGAAAAGCATATTGTCCACGGCCGTATTATTAACCATCAACTATGTTATGTACATTGTCATGGCTAAAAAGTTTTATTTACTATAATGCAATTTTGTGTTGAATTCTTACATTAACATGCTCAAAAAAATGACATTTCTGTTATGGGGAAGAAATATGGAAATTGTCAACTAAGTTATGGTCAACTAAGTTACAGTCAACTAAGTTACACCAGTGCTCAACAACTTTCAAGTAAGTTACATCAGTGCTCTATGGCATATCATGATCATTAATTGTTCCTATGTTATTTATATCCTGAACATGTGTATATATATATATATATATATATATATATATATATATATATATATATATATATACATTTTATATATATATATTATTTTACTTTTAAAAATGATAAATTTAATAGGTCTCGTCGTGATGCAGATCCTGAAAGAAGGGCAGCATATTTGGAGAAGCAAAGAGAGGCATGGCACAGGCTCAGGTCACAAGGAAAGGTGAAGCAATGGCAGATACGAGTGAGAGAGAGAAAAGAAGAAAGAGGGCCTACTGGAAGAAAGCAAAACAGAATAACAGAGAGAGAAAGAGCAGGCTTGAGAAAGTAGTTACACCACCGGACAGTCCAGACATCCACCTCAGAGCAGCAGGTAGAGTTGATGAGGCAAGACAGAAACAGGTTTATGCATTTAATGTTCCCAGTTACCCACATGTTTTGTCTGTACATTAATATACAATATACTGGTTGTATATTTCAGACAGAAGAAAATATGTCCAGTCAACTAGGTTACTAGTGTCAACCGTGTGATTTTCATCGTCAACTAGGTTACACTTAGATTTTTAAAGTTATAATAGCCAATATTGATGTTGCTGACATTTTGAAGCATTCTACTTATTTGCATAGGTTTGAGTTTACTATGACATCTTTTTTAATGATAAGAATAACTTTAATGGAGATTTATGATGAAAAACATCCTTGTCCATAAGGACAGTTATAAATGAATTGCATGTTCATATTTAAAAAAAGGTTGATTATGAAAATAATTTTAAATAACAATTGTATGTGTGGCAGAAATAGACTCAATAGCCTTCTAAATTGCATTTAATTTCAAGTGCAAGACGGAATTGAATGGTTTTTTATAACACCCTGTTTGTCCATAACATAGTTGACAATCTCTGAAGTAAAAACATGTTTTTAATAAAAAATAAAAAAAACAGTTCATGTTTAAGCTCTGCAGATAACAGATATGTAACACTGAATTAATAGACTATATTGAGACACTTAATGTTCCACTGAGAAAGGACAGTGCTTGTGTGCTTTTTTGCTGACATGAAATGTACCCTTAATTAGAGAATGACCCAGTAGGCGCTGTTGTCACTGTCAACAATTCTCTACGAAAAGAGCGTAAATTCGGGCGAGGATGGGCTTTGTGCTCGTGCGCAGCTTTTTAATCGTGGGCAATAACGCGCTGTGTTCTCGTGCACGTTACTGTGAGCGGGCTTTTCGGAAAGTCTCTTGAGAGTGCTCACGTGACGTGGGTGGCTGAACACGCAGATTGAACTGTACAAAGCAGGATCATTTAATTCGTTTGGAATTATTGTGATTCCCATGATAATTGTTTTATAGCCAACATGTAGGTGTGTGTGTGTGTGTGTGTATGTATGTATGTATATATATATATATAAAAAGTGAATACACACACTCATATATATATATATTTATATATATGTGTGTGTGTGAGTGCATATTCACTTTTACCCAAATAATAGAACAGCAATCACGACAATCTAAACGTTGTTCATTTAAGAAACATGAACATAAATGAGCTTTGTGTTATACATACATACATTCATTATAGGCTATAAAATGTACATAAGAACATAATATTATAAAATGATATGTTTATAATGTACAGAGTAACCTTGTAGTCCTACAGCAGGTCACCAAAAACTGTGTGCAATACCAAATGTGCACGCAAGAGGAATGTGAGTGTGTGAGGATGGGGGGTTGTTCAGCTGAAGATGTGTAGAAAAGTGGGGGAGGTATTTGGAATGTTGTATTTTCTGGAGTGTTTTGCAGGAACCAGATAAGGCAGGAGTTGGTGATTGGTGGAAACAAGGGGGATCCCGGCCCAACTGCAGAAGAGAGATCGGCGTGAAATACCAATAAATGCTGTGAATATGGGCTGTGGGGGTGGTTGTTCCTTGGAAGGACAGAGGAGTGTTGTCCAACAACCCAGCATGCTGTATTTTGTTATAATCTGATTAATAAACTTTAATACTTATTAGAGATTGCCTCCCCTCAATTTTTGAACATGCAGGACACTTAAAAGTCCAACACAGGTCACCATATCTCACCATGCACAGTAAAGGCCTAAAAAAATCCGTGTTACCTTCCCCTGTTTTACACAGAATAGCCTTATTGTTCTCCATATTCACTCTTTTGACATCTAATGCCTTCTGTGTCTTAACCTGAAGTGAATTTAGCTGTGATGATAACAGTGACATGGTAAAGGCCTAAAAAATCTGGGGCCTTGCATGCTAAAACGAGGTTAAACAATGCAAATTAGCCGCGGTGAGACAGATGTATCAAGCTCTCTGATTGGCTAGTGGAGCTGCAGAGCCGTTGAACTCTGGCGCCATCAAGATCTAAACCGCGTGTTCTCTTAATCTAACATTATACTTTCTTCGTCTTAAAATGGCTAATACCGACATATCAAAGATTTTAAGGGATATTGCCAGTGAAATGGAGCGCCGAACCAAAGAGAATGCTGAACCGATGCATGGATCATCATCTTCGGCAGCCACACCGTCAAGACACCCGGTTGACGGTAAAATTTAAGACACGTTCTTTCTGTAATTGTAGTGGGTCGCGAAGTCATTGGACTGTTTGTTTTTTAATTTGTTTCATATTTAAGTATAAGGGCCTGGGAAAATATTATAAACGAAATTGTAAACTGTGACGCGGTGATCGAAATTACGTTCCTGGGTCGTTTCGCGCCCCTCCGACCCCCCAGGCAGAGTCCTGGTGAGCGGTGGCGCTTTTCTATCTAATTGAAGCGCTTTGTGCAGTCTAGGCACTGCTCGCTTCGCGGTGTCGGGGCGGACATTGCCATGACCACAACCAACAAGGTTCCACTTGCATTTGCAAAAACTAAATAAAACAAATACAATTATCTGAACAGTACACCGCGAGCGTCTCAGTTTTAAAGCGACTTGATTGTATTGTGGTTTTGATGTTATATTTAATAAAAAAAGTTAGAAATTGAGGGTCATCCACTTTGTACAGTTCAAGCTCCACAGTGGTGAAGACTGCCAGTCTAATCTGTAGAGTGCGAGTTTATATACCCCTAGCCTTGTTCATAATTGTTTACAACGTAATGTGCAGCATAAAGCAGCGAGAGTCATGTGACAAAAGTGAAACTGGAATATTGAAATATTGGAATCACAATGCTGGTGTACCGACCTTTAACTCCCCGTGAGATTTTATCTACCCTACTTCTGATTGGTTATTCACCTAGGATGCTGCTTTGTGATGGAAGAGAGGTGAGTTATGATCTTACGGAGTCAGATTTTGATACTTCACCAGCACAACATCGTCATGTCTGTGAGCCATCAGTGATGGAATGCGTAATATTCATGCAGTTCTCCGGAATCAAACAGCAACAACAACAAAAAGATTACTAATGAAGCTATTGTAGATCTTGCTCCAGGTTATCCATGTGTAGATTATCATAACCATTCCAGACAATTGTCACCATTGACAGTTCCTGTAAACTTTACTGTAGCTCAGTGGTAAGAGCATTGCGTTAACAATGCAAGGTTGTGGGTTCGATCCCAGCGATTGCACATACCTAAGTATAAATGTATAGGATAATGCAAGATGGATAAAAGTGCCTGCCAAATGCATAAATGTAAATGTAGATCTTATTCCTACGTGTTTGATGTGTAGTATGTTTGTGTGGATATATGATAAAATGAATGTTTTAAAGAGATGGCTTTAATGATCTAATGTCAAAGTCTGTTTGTCGCCCACACTGAGATTTCTTCCTAAGAACCATCTGTAGCCACAACTGTAGATGATTATTAGTAAACAAAAAGACAATTTTGTTTTTCAGCTGAGGTTAGCAGAATTTTTGCACCATATGCTGACAGGACTCCTGCTAACCGCTGTACCACCGCAAAACGTCGATCAAGCTATACAAGATCATACTTTTGTTTGGACAACATTGATCAAATCGTGGTACCAACAAGAGAAGAAAAAGAAAAATTCAATGCAGCTGGCCTTGGTGAAAACAGAATTACTTTTATTGGTACGTTGTTAAAGGATTGGATTGTTATTAGTATTAGTGATTACTAAACATTCCATACAGGTACATTTGCCATTTTGGAGGAACATATCTCTTTGATGGTTTTGTAAGATGCTCTGGACGGATTGTGAATTAAAAAAAGGTTTTATTTGCTCAAATTTTGTTTTACAGGCGATGAAAAATGTGCAGAAGAGTTCAAACGTCACATTTTGACAGCTTACCCAAAACTTAATGGCTGTGGGGGCTTTGAGCTTTTAAGATTGTCTGGGATGACCAGAAGCAAGAAACTTTCTGTGTCGCCTTGCCCAAGCACGGGGTATACCATTAGATTCATCAAGGACCACATCAAGTATGCCCTTATCTACATACGTCCAATGCAAAAGAACATTGATACAACCCCGGTAAGTTTACTGATAATTTGTACCCAGAAAAGGTACTACTGTTAAAAGTTTTAAAGTACTGGTATTGTCTTGATGTCAAATTGTACCTTTTAATTCTAACAATAGATGGAACCTGAGTCAGTTTTATCCGGGCCCAAGGAAAAATGCCTTATTTGTGAAGAAGAATTTTTTTTCTCTGAACTTAAAGAACATGTCAAAAACTGCAGGTATGCACCGGAATCAAGCACCGTCCAATTCCATTCCCCCACATGTGCAGTTTAAAATCATGTAATATTGTCAGTCAGTACATTAAGAACTGTTCTCTATTTCTGTTATATTATAGTGTGACTTTTAAATGTTTATTTATCTAGTAAAGATTTCGTGTGGCTTAGTGGTTAGAGCATGGCACTAGCAATGCCAAGGTCATGAGTTGGATCCCAGGGGATTGTGCATAGTAACAAACAAAATTTATAATGCAATGCAGTGCTTTTGGATAAAAGCATTTGCCAAATGCATACATGTAAATGTAGTAAGATATGCATTTATTTTCCCTGGAGTCGTTTGCCTGTTATAAATCTATATAATTATGTATAGTCTGTTTTTGACTCTGAATATTCATTGCTTTGTCTAAAGGTCTGAAAAGGAGGACAGCAAAGCATCAACTAGTATTTGTCCTTCAGACAGCCAGGAATTTCGCCACGCTTTTGATCCAGTTGAATTAGACATAGATCAGACATCCACAGATGTTGTTGTCAATCCACAGATTGTTGATTTAACAGAAGATGAGATAATGCAGGTAAACTATTTTACACTTTTATAGATTAGAATTTTCTCATCATTCATCAGGGGCCTTATTTGTGCGTACACACAGATTTGGTCGTAGAGTCCGTACGCAAAAATCCGCGACAATGATCATATTTATAAAAAAGGTCTTTGATGTGGAAAAGCGCTAAGCGCCACGTCAGGGTCTGAGCAGACGAACACACTTGTTCAGCTGCGCACAGTTTCAGAATTTATAGATTTCACATCTGTAAGAGAGCGTACACGTTTTCTGTGTGCACGTTGAATTCTATGAATCAGATGTGTGCACTTTTAGAAATGATCGTAAGATAAAATCGAGGACAGTTTCTACACTGCATTTTATAAGCGAGGCCCCAGATTTGTCCCAAAAACATAATGGGGCATGTTCCCGGACAGGTATTAGCTTTAGCCAGGACTAGGCATTAGTTAAATTAGGATATTTAAATGATTTAAAAAAACTATTTATAAAATACATTACTCATGTTTATCTTGAGACAAAACAATCACACTGATATATTTTAAGATATGTTGTTGCAAGTTGTTCTCGATCAAGAAACTTCTAACATTTAAGTTAGTCTGGGACTAGCAATTAAACCCTGTCCGGGAAACAACCCCCCTGTGTTTTTCCTGGAGAAAATTGCATTTTTATTTTATATTCCAAAAGTAGTACTGCACAGTCTTGAACTTGCATTCACTACACAACAGTCAAATTACTTAGTATTCCTCAAATTCAGTTTTAAATAATTTATTTGTTTATAACTATTTAGGACTCCATTGATGACTGGCAATCCATACATTTTCAGCAGGATCATGAGTACCAGGAGTCTTTGGTTGCAGATGAAGAAAAGGTATGTCATAGAAAGTGATTTTAGGTTAATGGGATTTAGTATTTTATATAATTTTATATCATGTCTCTTTACCAAACCTTGAACCAACACTTTTCCTGCATTGTTTGATAATAGACTTATAATAGTATCTAAAGAGATTGAGGTACTTTGATCAATCTTCTTCCCAATTAAATCTAAAGACTAAAACAAAACCCTCAGAATGGAATGATTTTTCGTTCTCCAAAAACTCAAATTCAGTTTAATAAAGAGTTAATATGTTTATAACTTATTAGGAGTCCTTAGATGAATGGCGCTCCATTCGTTTTCAGCAGGAACAAGAGTACCAGGAGTCGTTGCTTGCAGACCGAGAAAAGGTATGTCATACAAAGTTTTTGTGGTTTAAGGTGAATTTTTTTTTTGATTCCTCCTATTTTTATATCATGTCTCTTCACCATCCTAGAACCAACATTTTTCCAGCATTTCTGTTTTATTATAGACTCTTAAAAAAAGTATCTAAAGAGATTGGTGTAATCAAGGGCTCATTGCATAATTTTGGTTAATGGAATTAATTGTCTTGTTTTTCATATTGACCAAAGCACGACTTGCAGAAGCAGTCATTGGAAATTGAGGAAAGACGCAGAAAGGTGTGAGCTTTTGTAAATTATGTTACTGTGGCCAGAAATATGTTTAATAAGTGTATGTCAGGCTTTCAAGTTTCGCTGTTATTTACGTTGTCTTATGCGAATGTAAACTGAATATGGTTGAGACTGTTGACAAGACATTTTAAGATGTCACATTGCATATCAAACTTTAACAATTCAGATTTTCAAAGGTTATACACGAGAGACAGTTGAGAATGGCTGGTGTTCCTGAGGCAGCTCATGGTGTACCACTCAGATTCAAATACCCCAGTGGCATTACCAGAACAAGAAGATTTGTTCTGTCTGAATCCATTCAGGTAATTTCCTGTTTCCACTATTTTATTATTTTAATGTCACAGTCTGTGTTGTGGCGAATCGGTTTAATTAAACTTCTCTACAAAAGTGTGTGGGGAGTTCGTCTTAGTGTTAAAAGATATTTTGTGTGTGTGCAGATGTTCAAGTGTTCAGACTCATAACATTAGCTTTGTTAAAATGAGCTCACTGTTTAGAGATACCAGCGTCCTTGACTCTATGAGACAAACCAAACTTCCTTATTAAAACTTATGAGTGGTGTATGTGCACTTAAGACAAGCTTTTTGTTGTTCATGCAGGTGTTCAAGATCTCAAACTTACAATACATGAGGCCCAATATTATTTCATAAGAATACACGAACCCTATAACTAACTAAATGTATCATTTTATATAAGAAAACTCAACACTATAATAGGAAACCCACCATAGCAGCAAATACTGTGCAGTGTTTCTAGTTTTGAAAATGAACAGCTTTCATTGATGTGTTTTTTGTAGATATTATTTGACTTTGTGGGAGAAGAAGAAGATGCAACAGAGTATTTCCATATTCAGGAGGCCCTGTTAGTAACAACACTTAAAAGCAACATGTCAGGAACACTTCTGGAGAACAACATCAGTGGGCCTAAAACACTTTACGTCCACTGGATTCAAACTGATGATCCGGAGGTAAGAGCCATGATTTTTAGCTAAGAAAAATGATCTAACTATCTAAAAAGTTAGTCTAAGTCTATTCTCTAGACTTTAGAGTTACCTGAATAATCATATGGTATTTGATCTGTTGTGGCAGATTCGATCATCAAATGTTGAGAGAAATCATGAAGACCAAAGAGCCAAGTTTCAAAGTTTTCAATCTTTAATTTGTTCGAACAAGTCAAAGAGGGACATACAGAGTTCATCTGAAGATGCCCAACGAATACACATCGGACTCCATTTTTTATACATTGTTTGCAAGTTGTTATCACAGTTTAAACCAATCATGTTTACTTGACATCATCTTCTACCAATCATTTTTCACATGATATCACCTTTTCGTTAGCCCGTCTCTTTGTGCTCACAGTTCCGGCCTACCATATTAGGATTTAATGGTCGCGTGCACCTCTCAAAAATAGGTGCCTCTTTATCTTGACACTTTTCCGGGGGTTTCGGACGATACATGATGTAACCATGTTTTTATGAACTCATGGTTTAGCGATAATGAGCTACGAGTGTCCTTGGTTGTATGTGATTTAATTCAACTTTCTCTACAAAAGTGTGTGGGGAGTTCGTCTTAGTGTTAAAAGATATGTGGTGTGTGTGCAGCTGTTCAAGTGTTCAGACTCATAACATTAGCTTTGTTAAAATGAGCTCACTGTTTAGAGATACCAGCGTCCTTGACTCTATGCGACAAACCAACCTTCCTTATTAAAACTTATTTGTGGTGTACGTGCAGCTAAGATAAGATGCTTGTTGTTCATGCAGGTGTTCATGAGCTCATACTTATACATGAGGCCCAATATTGTTTTCTAAGAATACATGAAACGTATAACTAACTAAATCTATTATTTTATATAAGAAAACTTAATATTACATGAGAAAAACCACCATAGATCATACAGTATATTAGATAACCTACTACCAAACACGCATATGTGTATAAGGAAATGACCTTGAGCAATTTAAGTAATCTATTACTGTTGTGTTTATAATTAATTGCAGTTTGTCTCAGCTCTTGAGTCCAACAAAGAAGTTGACTCTCCCAGTGTCAGCAACCAGTTAACTTCCCTCTCTCTGCCATTACACATGTTTTTACCAGAGAATGACAATTTTTCTTCAGAGGGGTATGTTATCCTACAAATGCATTGTTTTAGTCTTTAGAAACATGACTTGTAGATGGTGGCATCAAAGACAAACACTGTCTAACTGACTGACATGTTCTCATTCCATATTCACTACTTTTGACTCAGTCTGACACACTGTGCACGACTGGTCTACATGCTGATGCTAAATAAAATAGTCCTCAGTAAATATATTTTTAATCCTGTTTAGGTTAACAAGTTGCCAGACTTATTTCTTATTTATAATTTTTTTTCTTTACAGGGCTGAGCTTAAAACCATTTTGAACCGACTTGAAGAGAAAATTGACCAAACTTCGTGCCCAACCAGTAATCACATCAACATATGCAGAGACTACACTGGCAACATCCACAACATAATGAAGAGTACACTTCAGGCCTTTAGGCGACGACGGTTTAATCCTGAGGCCACATTGGATGTGGTTTTTGTTGATAGTGATCAAACATCTGAAGGTGCAGTAGATGGTGGTGGACCCACACAAGAATATTTGAGGTTGCTAATGAAGGCCATTCATCAGTTCAGCATATTTGAAGGTCCTGAGACAAAAAAGAGACTGGCCCTCGATGCTCAAGGTAGTTTCTACATTTCTACTCAACACATTATTTCCATCAATTGTGAACATTTGTTTTTTTAACCTTTTTCTGGATTGTCAATCATGGTAATACATATATTTTCACAGCCTTGGAAGGAAAACTGTATACACAGATAGCACGTATGATAACTGTTTGTGTAGTACATGGAGGGGTGGCACCACATTTCTTCTCAGAGAGGTTATTTAGTCAGGTGTGTGACAAACCTACTGACCTTGCAACACTGGATGAAGTGAGTGATGTCACATTCAAGGAAAAGCTTTTGAAAGTAAGTCGTGTTCTGTCAGTGAACACAAATAATGAATAAGTAAGCAATAAACCTACCTATCAGTACTCTACATGACTTACTCAGTTAATATATTTTTATTATAATCTATGACACATTCAAAACAGTGATTATCCATAACCGTTTCAGATTAAAGAAGCATCAACTGTTGATGGTGCAAAAGCTGCAATAGAGGAGGCGGAGGACAGCCTTGCTATGGTCGGGGCTTGCAGAATCATCACAACACTGAAGCAGCGGGATACCCTTGTGCAATCTGCTGTTAACTTCTTTGTGGAGGGTAGATTAACGGTTGCATTACAACAGTAAGTATTTGATAAATACACATTTATGAACAGGGACTGTTTCAATAAGGAGTTTCAACCAACTCTAGGTTAAACCTTGAACTCAGAGTTGGTTTACTTATAAATTAGAAACTTTGAGTTTTTGGTTTCAGAACAGCTGATTTGAGTTAGTTCAATTTACTCTGGGTAGGCTTACCCTGGGTTAAGCGAGTGCGCCACGACCATAAAAAGCCATCGTCAATGGATCTCCGATATGAGGATTCACCATTGCAACGGCACCAAAAAAGCAACATGGCGGCAGAAAGCATTTGAGATTGAGGCACACTTTCCGCTCTGCATACAGTGGATTAACAGATGTGCTGAAAATGACTAGAGTTTAAATTAATAAATACATAAATGCACCAATATACAAATCAATTAATCATTAAATGACTGAAACAACAGAAATAAGACGGAATAAAAAAATTGTATCTTCTCACTCGCCATCAGTGCTCTCGTTATACAAAAGAAACTTCATGGTATATAGGACACCTGTAAGGGCGTCAGACCTTTGTGTAAAGCTAGACTGCTTGTTTGCACCCTGTTCAGAGCGGATTTGAATTGGAATGGCTACACGTCAAAATTAATTATTTATTACCTTTATCTCTTCATTATTTCTGCATGGATACCTGTATTCATTATTTTCTTAATTCATACACTTTATTTACACACTTTATTAAGTCATTTCTTATCGTCCATAGAAAATGATGCACCGATATAATACACGTACGATGGCTAATGTTATTGATGTAAGGATGTATGTGATAAAAATGCACAGGGAAATGACAAAATCCCACTGGGGTCCTAAATTGCTCTCCTGAAATCAAAGTACAATCCTATGAATAATGCAGCCGGTTCATGTACTGAATCCTCTATAAAGCACATATGACATTTTGGTAAGTGAGATGGTCTCTGTGTGATCAACATCTGTGCCATATTAATGAATGAATGAATGAAAAAATGAATGAGGAACACCACTTGCTCTATAAAAAGGGGAGGAGAACGAAATAAACCCTGGGTTTACCAAAGAAAACCTGCTCCCGACAAGGTTAGGTTCAGAGAGTAAGTTACTATGGTTAATGCCTCAGAATAGAAGCAACCTCTCCTTTAGAAACGGGCTAGAGTTACCTCGCTTTCTCGGGTTTGACATACGTCATATTCTGAAACGGAAAACCCAGAGTTTCCCTCATTTCAGAGTTAATATACTCTTTCTGAAATGGGGACCAGAGCCACAATTATGATGTCTCAATAACATATTTGATGTGATGTATAAAGTAAATTTTGTGGAAAAGTACCTGTTCGTATTTTGGTTGGTTTTTACATTTTAAAATGCATTTTTGTGTGCAGGTTTGTGGACGGCTTCAACACACTTGGACTCCTCAGGGAGATAAGGGGACACCCGGATCTTTTCCGTAGCTTGTTTGTGGAGGATGTGAGTCCTTTGAAATCAAGTGACCTCTCATTACTTTTCCAAGTCACCTTTTCAGCACCAAGGACACACGCAAGAGAGCTAGAAACCCAGACTATCTGCTACTGGCGAGACTGGCTAATTGATGTTGAAGGTACAATACTTATCAGTTTTTACTTCATTGTTTTGTGTAATACATTTTCTCTTTGCCTGGTACAGCCGCTGTAAACAAACAGTATATATAGTTTTAACCATAATGCATACATTTCTGCATTTTTTCCTGTCCTGGTGACCATGTTTAGAAGATTTTGTAAACTTATAAGAACCAATTTAGTTTAAGAACATTAAAGTTAATATAGGTTTGAATAATAAAACTGTTTTATTTTTAATGACCAAAAATACACCTAATTTTTATTCTAGAAGGAGAATGTGTCCCGCTAACCTTGGAGAATGTACTGGAATTTGCATCTGGGTCCTCCACGATACCCCCCACTGGCTTTTTCCCTCAGCCCACAATTGAAGTTTTTCCAGAAGAATTAGGCAAAATATTTCCTGAAGCAAACACCTGTGTCCTCATTTTAAAATTGCCAGTTCACAAAGACTATAATTCTTTCAAAGCGCAAATGTGCAATGCTATTCTTTGGGCACCAACTTTTGGATTAGTTTAAAATTATCCCCCAGATTCATTGTGCACTTTTTTTGCAACCCGTTTGACCAGTTTTATAGTCTCTGTTAAGTATGTTGAATTTAAGCTTTTAAGTAACAGTTGACAAGTTTGGAATATTGGGAAATGTTTTTAGTCTTTATTGTTTCATAATATATGTACAATAATGTTCAACAATATGTAACAGAAATGTGTCCTCACTACAAAAATCCTCTTTACCAGTGACCGCTCTCCCTGATAGCAAAGATAATTAATTTAATGTTTAATCAATGTTAAAGTGTTTACTCTCAACATTGATTCAACTTTAAATCAACTGTCTTTGCTATCTGAAAAATCAATTCTATCTAAAGTTGACATATGTTCATCACTAATACAAATCATACATGATCCAGCATCTCTCTGAGAATGCGTACTGTCTCCATGTAAATTGGAATTGTCTCAGAAAATGGTACAGTGGGATTTGGCAATGTTGCCAGTTCTGGCACAGACATTGCACGAGGAAGTTCCACCTGAGGAACATGAACATATGTCTGAGGGCCTCCTCGGCCTCTTAATTCATCATCGGCCTGGAATTGAAGTGTTTATTAGGTGTAAAAGTGAGACATATTATGTTACACTGGTTCCATATTGATTAAAAACAATTACCTGAGAAATATATGCATGTCCATCTCTTTCTTTGCTCATCCACAGCTGGAGAGGAGATTGGTTTCTGGCTGACCTTAATGAATGGTTGTTCCATGCTCTCTGAAATTGTTGCAGATGTGATTGGATATGTGGCATGTAACATCTATGTAAAGCATAGAGGTCGGTCTCCTTGTCTGGATTAAGCCATCCCTCAGCTTCCAGACGACGGAAAGTGGTGTAAAAGAGACTGAGGACATTTTCAAATACATCTCTCCATAGTCGCTCAATTCTGAAAAACAGGACAATCAAATGTTTATTGTTTCATATTTATTTTGATAATTATTCCATTTTCAAAGATAAAACTGTTAGTTCCAATCTTTGATTATTTTGGGAAAAGGCAGTAAAACAAGTATTGAAATGCTGACATTTCATTAATAGTTTCAGGGGGATAAATATTTTCAAGTATCAGAAACTAAAGTAGTAACATCTGGTCTGGAGTTTATTTTTACCTACCAGATAATATAAAATAGCTATAATAATTTAATTATGAATTAAGTGGTCATTTAAAAACAGAATGTAGCTTTAACTGTATCGATTTGTGTAATTTATACTTTACAAATAAAATGCAAAAAAGCATTACCATAATACAAACACTAAAACTATCAATCACCTTTGATTGTGTACACTTCTGCCTGCAATGTGGCTGTTCCTGTTCACTCCACAACTTGTAATCATGAAGCGTGCCACCAGGATGTTCTCCCCTCCCTTATCGGATCGTACTCTAGAGGGGATATCATAATGCTCCACTGCAGACAGGAAACTCTCCAAAACCGTTTGGGCTCTGTTGTTTGTCGCTGCAGTCAGGTAAACAATGAGTCGTGAAAACCCATCAATACCTCCGTGCACAACCATTCTCCATCTACAAATACCAAAAAGAAAGTTAATTAAAACCACTTTTTACAGTACGGTATCACTGACAGACACAAGCTTAAAACAAGGTCATTAACTCACTGTGCACCTACCACTGTATACATTTTCTTTTAAACCAATTAATGTCCAGTGTTGAAATGTAAACTTGGGGACCACTTTAAGGTCACCAAATTCTCTTACCCCCTCTTACACATTTACATACTTTCATGCTTTTTTGAGTGCCTTGTTTTACAATTTGAAGGGACTGCCCCCTTGTAATAGCCATCAGTGCAATGTATTTCCACTAACAGAAGGACTTTGTGACTGCAACGCCCAAGCAGGGTGTTCTAATTTGATGACCTGTGTTCATCGGATTCTGCAATAAAGACAACTACTTAAGAAAATCCAAGTCTCCTAGTCTTAAACAGTACAAAACATGAGATCATGTAAATTACATTTCATGCAGTGTGTAATGTTGCCGTGTTTAAAGTAAGCAGTCTGCCAACTTGAATCAAGTAATGTCACTACATATAGTCCCCTGTCCACCTACATTTTATAAGGACTGCCCACGAAAAATTGACTCTTCATTCGCGCTAGAACAATCACAGCAGACTAGACCATCTGACCAATCACATGTCACGAGGCTAGCGGATAATAGGGGATTATAAAGTTGAATCGCAGAATAAATCATTTGAGAGTCAGTGAAGAAGTATGGTAAGAATAACTGGCTATTATTACAAAATAATAGTGTTTTTACACCATCTACGTACATAAACTTGTTGTTGGACACTCCATAAACCAAAGTAGGACCTTAAAAATCCCAAGTTATGTACTCTGTAACGAAGTTTCTCATTGATGGGCCGGAGTTGCTTGATGATGCGGATCACACAAGATCCACAGGGATATCAAATAGGGTAAAATCACTGTTAAAATTTTAGTAGATAAAAGGTGAGAGTTCTCGGTTGTTAGTGTCCACATAAATGCACTCACATCCTTTCACCAAACGATACTCATAATCTAAATGTGATAAACAAAAGTTGTGAGAGCATTTCAAGTCCTACCGTATAAGCTTATGGTTCCCATCAACATGCCACAGACTGTTGGGAGCTGGGACGGAGTACAATCTTCGTTTTATGGTTCGCAGTGAAAGCCTGCGCACACACACCCCTTCAGGATCAACACGTCTTAATGATGCCAGCACACGGCTTCCTAAAAAATACTTACATTAACACATGACACAGCATACACTATCTAAAATTACAACAACTTATTCAAACAGTTAATTATGCACATTATTTATATAATATATTTATATACATACATATATATATAGAGTATACATTACTTTACAGTTAAACTAAGAAGATAGGCTTTTTCAAGGCATGCAAAATCAATACTATACAATTTTGTAAGCAAAACTGATTAGCCTTTAAACCAAGGCCTATAATGCTTTGTAAAGGCAAATATTTTTGTTACAAAAATAATGTGCTGTGTTAAATATCGAAGTACAAATCATTCAATCAATAAAAAACTCTTACGTTTGACAAAAAGTTGCCTTGACCTCAAGTGACCAAGTATCATCTTGTAGCCAGCGCTGGGGAATCGGCGATGAATATCAGACACCATCACGTCCAACTCCTCGTCACTAACACTGCTGTTCAAGTCCACTCGTCTGTGTGCACAGAAAGTCCACAGCATTAAAGTTACACCTTACATTTTGCAGATGTAGGGAAATGTAGAAGACGAAAATATGGCTCTGCTATCGCGGTTTTATATATCTTCCTCAGACAGTACAAATTAAAAAAATTGAGCCTGCATGGGTTGTGAGAATTGGATCTCGTTAGACATAGCAGCTACGGTTAGACAGTTAATTGTTTTACCTTAATCCCCACTGCCTTATTCTGCGATGGAGTGTTTTCAAAGAGACACCAAAATGTTTTGCTATCTCACTGCGCGAGATTCAAAGCGAGATTTTCCGATGTACTTCATCTCTTGGTATGGCAATACAGGGTTGAAACCCTGATATGTTACCCATTGTACGAATTAAACGCTCCGCCTCATCAAACTTGGCCCAAACCGTGTATTCAACATGCCGAGTGGATGTTTCCAAGTTTCCTCTAAGAGTAACCAATGTCGTAAGGATATCGTCATAGTTCACTGGACCACTGCTGTCGACATAGTTTGCCAAAGAAATTATGTCATTTATTGTGTTGGTCCAAATACCGTCCATTTATTTAAATGTTACATCTACTCTATCCGTGTTTCTGACACCTCTGCTCTGCGCGCGCCTCTGCAGATGACGTAGGGGGATTAGCCAATCAGAGAGCGTGTAACATGTCTCTGTCCGTAGCTAATTTGCATTGTTTTACCTCGTTTGAGCATGCACGGCCCCAGAGTGTCACGGAAATGGTAATTAGAGAGGCTAAATGGAAAAGCTAAATGATTTGGCAAATCGAATAGCAAATCGGATAAGGAAATGCAGAGGGGAAATGGAAATTCAAATGCTAAAAGAAATAGTCTTTTAAATGACGGATTAAAACTTTTATTTCTATTTTAATTTGTAAATCCAACTATTTATTCCTCTTTTTAAATCGCATTTGGAAATAGATCTTTAAATTCCACTATTTATAAAGGAATTCATTAATGCGCTTTAAAATGATGTATTTATTTCGTGTTTTATGTTGATTTTTAAAAGTCCCTTTTTAAATTGAAGTATTTATTGATGGATTAATATTAAATTTATTAATTATTTTTACAATCACGCTTTTTATTGCCCATTAAAAAATGAAATTAAAAATAAATGGATTAATGCCTATTTTTATTGAAGAATTAGTTATTAAACAATGAAATACTTTATTACTTTACACATGACTCTCCTGGTCCTCCATAGACATGGGTAGAGTGAAGAGAGGTAAAACAATTGGAAAAGATGATTTATGGAGTCGATGTGGAGGATTTGACCAACTGTTAAACAGGTTTCATGATGTCAATATAACACGAAGGAAAACTCATTGGAGTTCATAGATATGGTCTGAATTGTCTACAGCTGTCTTTGGAGCTAATACTTTACAAAACCATAAATGGGTTTATGTTGTGTGGAATGAAAATAGAAGAGGACTCAGAACACTTGTAATATAACCAAAAAGCTTTGATGATAAACACAGTGATGAAAAGTCTGCAGACCATGTCTCATCTGGGGAGCTTACAGACAGCGATGGAGAGCGCGACGTGGCAACAAAGTCTGCAGACCAAAAGAAACGCCTTAAGAAGCCAACAGAGACAGAAAGCCAGGATCTAAGTCTTTTACAATCTATATTTCCACACGTATATGGAAAAGGAAAAGACCTTTGCCGGGTAGCAGAAAATTGGACAGCAGAAGTCATGGACACTTGTCCTGTATGAAAAATTCCTAAAACAAAATCCTTGCTGCACACTGGTTTTTAAATACCAGCATTTAAGAGTCACCCACAATAGAAAGTACAAGTGTCCATACTTGACAATTAAGGCATCATGCTCCTTCAAAACATGCAATGCACAGTACATTTCCAGATTAGACACAAACCATTAAGCAGTGACAAACAAATTCCAATTCAGGTGACAAGACAAATTGGCAAAATAACCCATTTGAAAGGGGAGGTAAAATCCCGCCCAGCAAGTTACCAGAAGAGAGGCAAGATTCCCAAAGAAGTGGTTCAAGAAGTACGTAATTTTCTACAACAAAAATCTCAGGAAAACACCAGTTCCGGAGTTGATGGGAGGAAACATCACTAGAAGTTTAAATAAAAATGTACTCAAAGTAATTTCTAGTGAAATTCATAAAAGCTGCAGACTGCATGATGATCCTGGAGCTGATGATGACTCAGAAAATCATGAAAGACAACAGATCTGTCATATAGGTTTTGGCCAGGATATATCCAACATCTGCAGGTGGACCCATTTGGAGTCCATCTATACACGGAGACAGGACTGGTCATTCTTGTACAACATCTCAGAAAAGGACATCCTGTTACACTGCATTTGGATGCTACTGGAGGGGTTGTGAGCAGAATTCCAAGCCAGACAAAGAGTTTTGTACTACAGCGTCAATCTACCAGGACAGGGAAAAAACAAGTCTCCTCTTCCTGTGTCTGAAATGATAACAAATGACCACGCAATCCCAAATGTTTCTTTCTGGTTACATCAGACTGTAACAAAAATACGAAAACCTACCACATACACCAGGCATGAAACCGACTTCAGTTGGGCACTGATCCAGAGTGTCCTGTTGTCATTCAATAAACAAGACATGCATGTTTACCTGATGGAATGCTAGAACTTAGTGAAAAGAAACCACACAATCACAGACTTCAGGAGATTGACTGTTCTGCACATATAATCAAGGCAATCTAAGGGGCTATTGGCAGAATAACAACAGACAAGGGATTAAAAGAGTTTGCCACTCACTTTTCGGCACAACTGTTGAACACCACAAGTCTGAAGAGGGCATTAGACATTTTCAAGTGCATGTGCCATGTGTTCTATTCCAAAACAAACACACAATGTGTAAAGGTGTGTCTTCAAAAATGTCATGACCAAATTCGTGGAACAAAATTCCAGCAGACACACTGGATGAGAAGCAGGGAGTGGACGACTACATCATCCCAGAGGCCAACACAATATTGCCAAGTTCACCATTCACAAAAGACTTTGCAATTGTACTCGAGGCTGTCATGTCTATAAAAGATCTGAAAAAAATGGATCGGAAACTGAAATGGACAATAACATATATCAATGTCCAGGGATACTGGAAATGCTAATGAGAGAGTACATTCCGATTTTCCCACTCTGGTCAGGAAAAATGCTTAGGGATCTGAAAAGATACACTGACAGAGAGTCTATCAGAGATGACAATGAGCAAAAAACACATGATACAAATTGTCATGCTGAAAACTGGTTTTGTATTGTCAAAGCCAAAATCCTACAGAAAAAACTGTACCACAGGCCAGCAACATTATACAAAAAATGTATGCATCCTTACAAGGAAGGTACAGAGAACGTATCATGCAACATGACCTTCCGGACCAAATGTTACAGATGCCTTGCAAAAGAAAACAAAGCAGCTTGGAGGACTCTGAAGAAATATGGTCCAAAAAGAGCGTGTGTGACCGAAAGGAGGAAAAACTAAATACTTTCATACCCCAGAAGTAGTGCCTTCTCCCAAAGAAAAGGTGAGTACTGTAACCATTAATACATTCTTTAAAACTATTTTTATTTCCACAATTACCACACAAAGATGATGTAATAAGTGCTTCTATAGGTCACACATTATTTAAAGTTTCTGTTTGTTGCATTGTAATTATACATATACAAGCACGGAATAATACAACTTATTTACATTTACTTACTATATGGTTATGGTTGGGATTATGTTGTGGTTTAAGGATACTTGCGTGTAATCATGCATAATTTATACGAATTATATTATACTAAATACATGTAGTGTGTAACAAGGGCTCCTTAAAATACATTGCAACCCTTTACTATGAACATGAACAGTTAATTGTCACAGTCTGCTTCATATCCTTGATTTCTGCCTGTCCTTGTAGTCATCAAAACCTTCTGTTGGACAAGCTAAGTCAAGAAAGAAGGAATCAGACAATGACGAAGAAGCATCAAAATTTTCACAGGTGAGACAAGTCCACTTTCGGCATATCAATGGGCATGATGATATTAAGAGTTCTGATGCAGAAGCCTCCAAGTGCCATCTCAAATTTTCTCCTAAAATGATAATTTTTATCAAGCTTGTACATTTCGGTTGAGTAATTTCATTTTAATATCAATGAAATGGTTCTTTCATCATCAATCAAGTCAAATGACAGAACATTAACATAGGAGCTTGAAAACTCCTCATATGATGAAGTAGATCTCACATACTCTCTAACATTTTATTGTGTTTCACAACATTTATATATTTCCTTTTTCTCTGTATGTCCCCATAGGCATCAAAACCTTCTACTGGACAGCGGCAGTCCAGAAAGAGAGATGCAGACTGTGCCACTGATGCAACAAGTCATGTCTACCATTGTGGAGGTAAAAAATGATGTTTGTGTTTGTTATATCATGTGTGTGTGAATATGCTACTGTTTAGGGTTGATTACACTGTCATTAAAATGTAATTGCTTCCAAGCTGGGTTGTCATATGAAATCCTAGCCAAGGCTAGCTGTAACTATGTTGTACCATTACTTCAATAAAACACATCTGATCTGTTTGTTAGAAAAATTCAAACAACCTGAGGCCTGTTGCACGAAAGTAGAATTAAGACATCCGGGATAAATGACACAGCTGAGCTCAATGAAGCCAAAACATGTGCATCCAGGCTTAATTGGTTGCACAAAGACCAAGCCAGGATGAGCAGACACGGATTCATTAAGCCAGGTGAAACCAATCCTGGATAGGTGCGCGCTCACGGCTCACTCAGATAGACCCCGCCACAGATCACAGATTAACTGATTTACCATGGCAACTAGAGCCGCGTACTTTTCCCGTCGGAAGCACAAATCCTCATGGAGGCATACGAGGAGGTAAAAGATATAATTAAGAAGAAAGGCAACACCGCCACAGTGATAAAGCAAAGAGAAAAAGCGTGGCAAAGTATTGCAGACCGCCTGAATGCGTAAATAGTGCACAATTACACACTTACCGCTCCGCTGAAACATCACAATTACAATTCAAATATTTAATTCACATCTCCAAAAACACAGTTGTACTGTAATTATGAAACGGTTACATTTTTAATTGAAATGCACCGCAGATATGAGTGAAATTGTGTAAAGTAACTCCATCACACTGTATAAAGCTATGATAAATTATTACTAAAGCCTTACATTATTATTTAACGTTACCACGCTCAGTACGGTTTAATCTTAGCCGTTGTACTCTGTTTCTTATGTTTTTGTGTTTCTCCTGCTTTTATTAATGTAAAGCTGCTTTGACAGAATGAAACAAGTGTGAAAAGTGCTATATAAATAAAATGTAATTGATTAAATAGATGATCTATAATAATAATCACTTTAATTTATATAGTGCCTTTCAAAGGACCCAAGGTCGGTTGCTCACTGCACTGCAAAAATGTCTTTCTTACTTAGTATTTTTGTCTTGTTTTCAGTTAAAAAAAAAAAAAATCTAAAAAAAAAATCTTAAATATTTTCTTGAGCAAAATTACCTAGGAAAATAAGCAAAAAAATCTGCCAGTGAAACAAGAGAACTTTTCTAAAATTAAGTGTTTATGGAAAAAGTAAACTTATTTCAAAATAATTTTTCTTATTATATTGACAGATTTTTTTTGCTTGTTTTAAGCACACATTTACTTACAGTTTATATTTTTTGTCTAAACTATACTTATTTTGCTAGGTCATTTAGGTGAATTCTCTGGTGTGTTGCTGCCAGCCTTTTCTCCTGACACCTTTCACAGACCCCCAGGAAGCACAGCAGTCCTACAACCATGCCCATGCCAGGACCAGGGCCAGAGTTGAAATGACCTTTGGCCTCCTGAAGGCACGCTCTCACTGCCTTCACAAATCAAGGGTCAGCCCTGTTAGGGCATGTGATATTACTGTGGCTTGTGCGGTCCTCCCCAATGTGGCCTGCCTGAGGAAGGAGAGGGCCCCCAGAGTGCCACCAGCCATGGAATGGGACCATCCGGCAATCTTCCCTGATGACGACAGTGGTCGGCTGCTGAGGGACCAATATGTGTTGAATTATTTTAGTTAGTATGTGTGCTTTCAATTTTGGTTAAATATGTCCTGCGGTGGCAGAGGAATTTGGGTTTTTTTGGGTTCGTTTTTTTAAGAATTTGGCCTCTTATGATGTGTGTGCGGTATACTGTGTGTAATACAAGGCTGCAGGGAGGCTACTGCATCCATTCATTTGTCTGTTCAGTTGATGTGTATGGATTTGTCCTGCATTTATTTTAGTGTGCAGACATGCAGGGTGTGTTATATACAGACCTTTGAATGTGTATGTATCATTTTGTATAATTTGCTTTGAATCTTTGAGTCACTGTGACTTCAGTTTCGAAAGGAGCTGATGGTTTACCTGCTTTGTTTTGTCCTTATTCAATAAAGGAACATAATGTTACACATTGTGTTTTTATATTCATATGGAATGTGAATTTGTTTATATGACAGAGTACTAGGGCCACACTGAGGAAAAAGAATAAAGTCATAAATTTATGAGGCTGGTTCTTTCTGCAGAAAAGCTACATATTCTTTTTACAGTTTTGATACTTATGACAATGTGATACTTAATATTCTGGCACATCAGCATGTCTTTATGAAACCATACTGAAGTACAATTTTACGAAATGCCCCACATCTGTCATTTTAACAACTGTCCTCCTTTAAAACAACTGGTTACAATATTATGACTTGTCTTTTTTTTTCCCTATGTGGCCGTAATATTCTATAATTTTATATATAGCCTTATAGTCTATGGGAAACTGTAAATTATCTAATGATAGCAACATCATCTAAAAATCATTATTTATCCAAAATGATTGAAATTAATGATCACAAACGTTTAAATAATGACAGTGGGTCTAGTTATATGTGATAACAATGTATAGTGAGCAGTGAAATAACTATTGGTTTCCATTTGTGGTGACTGCTGACTGACATTAGGGATGAGATTAAATAGATCCTGGAACTTAGCCTGGTCTGGAGCAGGCTAGCTCCACAGAATAAATCTCCATGGTAATTTATACCATAACATATCCTCCTGCCCCCTATCCAGCTTTTGTGCAACCGGATTACGGATCAATTGAGCCAGGATCACCAAGATATCCTGTCTTAATCCCTTATCCTAGTTTTGTGCAACAGGCCCCTGGTGGCAATCACCTTTCACATGCGTTGATAAATTAGTCAACATTTTGACACATGTTTGTAAGTGAAATGCATAATAAACCCCTGCCCTTTTTCAGACCCTCCCTCT
Source organism: Triplophysa dalaica (assembly GCF_015846415.1). Classification (NCBI taxonomy): domain Eukaryota; kingdom Metazoa; phylum Chordata; class Actinopteri; order Cypriniformes; family Nemacheilidae; genus Triplophysa; species Triplophysa dalaica. The sequence goes on along the minus strand of NW_026622635.1, from coordinate 494,929 downwards.
CAAGTTTGTGGGTGTGGCTTTCACGTGTACTTGAATAACCAAGAGTTATTATCTTTAAAACATGTTCCTGATCAAGAATGGCTTCTCAAAGCTAACATGATTTGCGTCTGTAGGAAAGAGGTTAGAACCATTTCATATCATGCTGTTTGATTGTACTGAATGTATAAATGTTATTCTTTTGACACATTGCTATTCACCCTTTTATCCAGGAGAGTGTGTTAAATAACACTTCTAAAGCACTCAAATCTGGTAAGCGTAAAATTTACAGGTCAAAGGCTATAGGCCAGTTTAGATAGACAGAGTCTGGTAAGTGAAGGGAGATGGCTATCTGACATCCAACATTCTAACTGAAGAAATGTCTCAATAATGTATATATGAAAAGTGTGGTACCAGAATGGAATAACTGCATTTTGAGACAATTAAATATCATGTTTTCATCGATTGATATGCATGATAAATCCCATTTGGGAACCAAACTCTTCAAATCATCCCATCTTGACACATTTTCTTGTCACTAAGCACCAATGTAGGTGTGAGTGATTGAATTAAACAAGAATCATATTGTGCAAGAATGTTATGCATCAACACTTCACTATCAAACAACCTTGGACGTGTAATTTCCACAACAAGGCGAATGACTGTATACATTTCAAAATCTGGAATTATCTGTGAAATTCTGGCTGCAGTTTTCATTCTTTTCAAAACTCTAACATCATAAGCAAAGCGGACATACCTGTTCAGTCGTCAGAAGTCTGGATAAGAAGAAAACTAATGGAATGGAGTTCTGTAGTGCTCCGTCGACAAATCCTGAAGCCAGTAAACACACACCGCCTCCTTTATAGAGCAACTTTCACCAATAGAATAAACTACAAAACAAATTCATGCCATAACCTAGAAAGTTCATAAGCACAATAGACTCGAAAGATCGGTGCCACTCAAAAGAGAGTTGACCAATGTCATAATCTACATACAGTACAACATTTGAGATGTATGCTTTTAGTTGAATTAAATTCATACACTAAACTAGTAAAACAACCTTTCTTTGTTCCTATCCAAGTCATCAAAAACATAAGTAATGAAGCATATTCCACACTTTAATACCACGTTTATAAACTTTTCTTCAACCCTTCAATGTTTTTGAATGCCAGCCAGCCTTGGAGAAAGTCACTTTTTTTACTGGACAAATCAATGATCAAAGAATTTATAAGCCTAAAATATGTAAACTGAAAAATTTGCTTGAATTTTACTCCTCAAAAGTGAACTTGGATTTGCGCAGCCAAGGAAGGTCGTGGAGACAAACAACTACATAATACATATACACATATCTATACAGTCAATAACTATAATCACGCAAAGTGGAGTAGCTCAATTCCAAAAAAAAAAGTTTTCAATTGAAATGAACTCTTATTCGGCAGAGAACCTTCAGCATCGATTACTCTGATTGTCCGTCCTGCAGAGGGACAGCAGACTTTAATTTTTTCAAGGTCACAAGTGCTCTCCATCCATCCAGTTCAACTTTTCACCTTTATACAGTGATGCTGTGATCGCTCACCTGTCCAAATCCCCTCATCACACGTTATTTAAACATCAGTATCTGCTATTAAAACGGAATAGTTGTTTACAATAATAGTTTTTGTATAGTTGGTTATTTTACACAGAATCACGATGTTACAACTTGTAGCAAAGTGAGTTTCTAAACTGTGAGAATCTGGATTTCGTCCTGTCCTCTACAAATATTGCATCTGTGTTTAATACAAAGTTCATATATATTCATTCGTATTCATTCCTATTAATATTAGCTTCTATTCATATTAGATGTGCCTTACTTTCTTGTTGTTTAACCTTGTTGAAAGTTCTTTCATTTCATGCTGTCTTATGTTGATATAAGTATGAAGCCTAGGGACAATTGTTTTGATATTGTTTGGAAAATTGTTTTATTATTGTAATATTAAATACGATCATATCTGATTGTTCAGGAGGAATAGACTAAACAGAAAGTCTGGTGATTTTCCACTCTGGTGGTTTTATATGACACCTCCTGTTTCAAACATATAAATATTAGTCCGAAAACAATAAACATTAGACTCTGAGTGAACTAGACTCCTGTGTCTGTGTCAAACTTTGTCTCCAGATCTGCAAACTCTGTGTGTTCCATCGATTCGACTATTCAACCGTAGAATATTGTTTAGACAAGGGGACATAAGAAGTTTACATTCTTTCAGTTGGGGGCTCATCTGAGGGGAGACTCTTCTCTCTTAGAACCAAGAGAACAAAGGACCTCTGGGGCGCACTGACGATCGGTCACAGACCTACATTAAAAGGGGTAAGTGTTTTTCAATACAGTTCTTTGTGACTTAGAGAAATCTAACGCTTACCCTGTAGGATTCTTGTGTGTTTAAATTCATGTTAGTGGGAGTTGATTCTCCCATTGTTGTACCAGTGAGGCTAGCAACAGTAATTAGTAAAATAATTATTAAAGAATATGAATAGGTTTCAATTCATATTAGTGGGATTCGACTTCCCATTGTTGTGACAGAGAGGCTGGCAAGAGTAATTAATAAAATAATTATTAACACACGAATGTGAATGGTTAATACAGTCTTGATCACACTGTAATTTGGGATCGAAGTGTTAGCTTTGAGACAGAGGCTTTGTTACTCACAAAAATAATCATTTTAATGGTTATTCTAAAAGATAACATTATATCACTGTTACTGCATGATATATTGAAATATTGGTGTCAGAAAAGGACGGTGAATTTAATATCCACCTCTGATATAATGCATGCAGTATTGTTGAAACTGTTGGTCGATTGAACACGAGGGTTTTTCTTTGTTTTGTCTGTATATTATCCTATCAACCAAACAACTAATCTTAGTAGGGATGAGCGAGTACAGTATTATCTGTATCTGTAAACCATATGAATTATCTGTATCTGTACTCGGACTGGGCGGGGCCTAACCCGGAAATTGGTCAGGTTGTCTTGAGATGGCCGGGGCTTTAACCGGTATGTTATTTTAAGCATGCAATTGATATGGGTTGATCAGAAATTGTTATATTTATTGCTGATTAGAAAACTATTTACACGACAGCATCAGCATTGAGCTTCAGATCACTGGTTTTGAACACAATAACTGTTTTGGTTCCTTTTTATTTTAATAATTTCCACCCCAGGTATGTGTGTTTGTGTGAATGTGTGTGTAGCTAATTAATTTGTAATATAGTTTTTTTTATACCACTACTTCGAACCAGCAGACGGTTTAAAACATGACAGGTCCAAATGGCATTCATTACAATTGTTCAAATTGACCAACAACATCCAAACAGTATCAAAAGCTTATTGCATATTTTATGCTGTCCAACTTTTTTTCATTTGCTTTCAAGGAGAACACAAAAACACTGAGAAGTACCATCCTCATAAGCTGACGATGATCTCTCTGAACTTGAGGAGAATTTGGGGCCTACATTTAATAGCAGCAACATATTAAATTTTTGAATCCACAAATAAACATGGGTTTTAACAATGAACACGAAACTCACAGGAGCATTTATGGTGTCCTCATCTACCTTCTCTTCCAGATTGTCTGGGCCATCTATAGACATTCCTTCAGATGTAAATTCCATTACCTCCGATGATTCGCCACCGTTTTACCGGCGCGGGATGCGGGGGCCGAGAATGTATAATCATTACGAGATTCCCATCTGTCCAACTCGACCGATTTTGGGCTTCCCCATCGCCGCCATGCGCTCGCTCCCGGGCCTAGGAGGTAAACACACAACAACTTTAGTTCCGTCCCGATCCACCCATCTGTCTAGTTCGAACCGCTAGGCTCTATAGGCCGAGCGCGCCCCGGAATGAGCAGCCCGCCCCGCGCCACAGCCCCCCCTCCTGCCAAAGAGAGGGGACTCTCGGAACAAGCCGCCCATGGGAGGCCCACTACTCTATTCGGCGTGACCGTCGACCATTCGGTCACTGTGGGTCTGAGGCCCGATAGTTGGGTGCTCTCGCGTTGCCTCGGGCAAGGATTCGGTACGGCAAAGCGTCAACTATTACCGCACCGGCACCTGGCTTTTAACCCAATCGGCTATCGCCCCGAGGGCCCTTATTGTGTCGTACACACCCCGGCCCCCCCCGGGGGGAAAGGACCCCCGGGCCGCAAAGAGCACTCTGGGGCCCCCCCGTACCGTGCCAACCGGCGATTCCTCTGAAAGCTCCCCCCCGCCGCCGAGACACGCTCCAACCTTATCCTTTGCTGTGCCACGGAGCGAGTTCGAGTCAAACTCGAAACGCACCGTGACATCAATGACTAGGGCTTCATGACCCCGGACGAGCACCAAGTCCAGCCGCTACGACTCCCCGGAGGCAGTCACAAACGGCCATTCCCGATGTACCTCCCATCCGAGGCCTTCAGCCTCGGTCGCCAGGAGACGACAGATCTTGTGGTGCCCCAGAATCCGCATTGATTGCACCCCGGGACACTGCTCCAGGATGTGAGAAGCCGATTCCAACCTAGATGAACAGAGTCTGCATGAGGCTGTTGTCTTGGGCCTGCCTCTGAGTATGGACTCAGCCGTCGGGTACACATTTGCTCTCACCTGCAGCCGAGCTCGCCGTGATCGGCCAGGTAGTGGAGTCGGGGTATCGCGTGCCGGTTCAGCAGCTCAACTTTCCACCACGTTACCACCTCGTTATATTTTATGGATGAGAGGATCCATAGCCAGGTTGAAGAGCAGAGGAGACAGCGGGTCTCCCTGTTTCACACCCACCCTCAATGCGATGGTCGGAGTCTCACTCCTGCAGACCTTGACCCACGTCACGCTGTCCACGTAGAGCTGTTGGACCAACTCTACCATGTGCAGGTCCACCTTGATCAACCCGAGAGCGGCCAGAAGGTGCTCATGGGAGATTGAGTCGAACGCCTGAGCGAAGTCAATCGATACTACTGCGAGTGGGCTGCTGCACTCGGATTTGCAGTGTCGGATTACACCCCGGAGGACCTCGATGTTCTCCGAACACCCGGGAGTGGGACGGAACCCCCTTTGACTAGGGTGGAGCGGGCAAGTAAGAGACAGCCGCTTTGACAGAATCCTAGTAAACACCCGTAAAATCAGTGACCCAATGGTGATCGGCCTCCAACTGCCGATCTCCATCGCCCGCCTTGGGTCTGCTGACTTGGGTAGTAGTATCGTTCGACAACTAGTCAGACGGGTCGGTACGACTCCAGTGATCCACCACATGTTGAACATGCGTGTGAGGGTCTCGCTCTCCGGGTCCCATTCAAGGATGTCCTGCTTTCTTAACGCCATCGGGACCAGCGGCGTAGAGATCGGACATCGCCTAAACACCGTTCCATCCAGGATCTCCTCCGCCAAGCGGGTGGGGTCAGTACGGTATAAGTGATGGCACCTGCGGTAGGCTTTCCTCCGGAGCTCGCTCTTACTTCGCATACGCAGGACACTTTGGGGAACATGCCGTCTCTTGCGGCGAGAGACTTCTGGGCTCTCTCTAGCTTCCTGGGTCAAACCCAGGAACATTTGGGAGGTTGCTGCGGTGACCAGCCAGGAATCTGGATTCCAACCAGGCTTTTAGGACTGGGATGTGGTCCGCGTCATCGCCCTCAGCCTCGCCGACCATTTCACGAACAAGCTCTTTGAAGTGATCTCTGAGCCTGCTCTCTGGCAGGTGGGTTGTCAAAAGAGGGACCGATGAACTCGCAACAGGCTCAAGCGGCATAACTCCGTCCACATAGGCTTCTACGCTTCTACGCCCGGGTCGCTATCCACCAAGATCTCCTCGGTTCCTGCCTCCTCCGCTTCCATCAGAGGGCCGAACTTAGCACGTAGCTCCGCGGCCCGCTTTCTGTTGCGTAAAACCGGGTGGACATGTATCTCGTGGATACTGCACCCCCTACGTGTCTCAAACGTGGCATCGCATGCCACACACTGGACCGGTTCCGGGGGTCTCGTCACAGGGTGGCCCTTGCACCTGGGGACGTGACATGCAATCGATTGAGACTTCGGAGATGTTTTCCCTCACGAAACGCACATAAATCTAATCGGAACGGTATGGTGTCTGACCGAAGCGTGCTCCTTCAGTTGTGACAGCGTCCCAATCGACTTTCCACATATTACGCAACTTTATGCCTCGAAAGGCAAGCAGATCACCATTCCGGCCGCATCCACTCAGGTGCTTCGAGAAACGACCATGGCAGAATCGTTCCTTAGTTCAGCAGCAGTTTGCACTGCTTCAGCGGGTTCTCTGGCATCGCCGGTTGTACAGAGTTGAATAGCAGGAGCATTCGATGTCCCCACCATCGCGTCAGCCCTCTCCCTAACGCGCATGAGGACCACCGAGCACTTTCGTAGTCGTCCGTCAATTCCAGTGTCGATAACGCCTTGGCCACCGTCAGCACCGTGCACCCTGGCCAGGGGGACACGGAGGGGGTCTGGCTCTAATGAAGTCGCGCAACCCCTACGCTTCTGATTCATGGATAAAAGCGTCTGCCAAAGCACGACCGCCTCTATTGAGACAGTCAATCAATGTTCATCCTGTTACGGTCAAAGAGTTTCACCTCTATCGCCTCAGGAAATGGAGGAGGATAAACACCGTAGGTCCCTCCAGACCTCATGCTCTGTATCACCATGGGCTATCACGGTAGTCCAATCGCTTTAGAGCGGTTCTTCTTGAGTCATATGCCATTCCCAAGACCACCATAACAGATCCAGTAGCTGCTGTGTTGCGTGCCTGTTACCCTCGAGGATTGGAATCTGTTCCGCGTCATCGGTCTCAGCCTCAACCGACCATTTTACGAACGAGCTCTTTGAAGTGATCTCCGAGCCTGCTCTCTGGCAAGTGGGTTACCAAGAGAGAGATCGATGAACTCGCGACGGGCTCAGCGGCGTCACCACCTCCTCGATGTTATCTAGGCCAAGCTCATTCATTCAAGTCCGGCTGAATTGCGCGCCTGCTGCCTTCCTTGGATGTGGTAGCCATTTCTCAGGCTCCCTCTCTGGAATCGAACCCCGATTCCCCGTCACCTGTGGTCACCATGGTAGGCGCCTAGAGTATTACGGAACCTGGGTAAAGTAGGGTAAAATTTATATGTCTCACGATGGTCTAAACCCGGCTCACATTCCCTGTTGTTGGGTGAACAATCCAAAAGGTAGGCACAGACTATGAAGTGGTGAACTATCAAAGCGTCATTTGAGGCTGTATTTGGCTTTGATGGATTCTTACAACCATGGAAATCAGCGAAAATGCTGCATCCATCATTAACCATTATGAAACTTCAAAACTCAAACACTTTATTTTAAGAATATGAAATGATGGGTACATTCTGACCGTTACACAACTTTTTATTTAATATGATTCTTAAGTTTTATTCTTTTGTCAAATAAAATTTGAAGACATGAAGCAGTTTGACTGAAATCTCTTTTTATTTGTCGGACACAGAAATGACAGATAGTGGGATAAACAGCTCTTACAGTGAGGTACGTTGAAATATTCAATGATAAACATGCAGATGTTCAGTTGCATACTTGAAATAATTTTGTATTATATTTTCATGGTGATCAGTGTGTGTGTGTGTGTATGTGTGTGTGTGTGTGTGTGTGTTCGAATGAGATAGTGTTGAATATTAAAAATAAGATATGTTACACTCTTTTTACCTGTAGTTTCGGCTGAAATACATAACGGGTGAAATGTGCATCATGTTTATGACTCTGGTAACAGTGCCCTAGGTAAAGTGTTTGAAATTACTACTTTTGTTTATATACTCTGTCTATATCCGACAGTCATAAGTTTGAATAAAAAATAAAAATACTGTTTTGTACTTTATAGGATCTTTATCGAACCTAGTGAACAATTTACCCAGTTTGATTGGAAACCCCGAGATAAGCAAAATCCTGTTGTATGACCCACACGCGTTAGAACAACAGCAATTGTGACACAAGCCCAAGTACACGCGGCTGCCTCTGGACCAATCACAACAAGCCTGCCACAGACAGAACAATCAACACGTGGCATAGAAGCACGGTCTGGTGAGTATAAATATTACACGCGTAACCATACGATCGCTAATCTATCTATTGTCTAATACATGTTATTTGTATTATTTTTATTTCAGAGTCTGTTGTAAACGACAGCGAAGTTTGGGACGATAATTAGTTTGAAGCATGGGATGCGGCCTCATTTTCCCAAGATGAACCCTCCTCACCACCGCTACCAGACAATCAAGAAGCGTTCAGGGCGTCGTCTACTACGGACAAAACGCCAAACATCGTAGAGGTCTTAAGAAACGAAGAGGAACCGACGTATTCGGCGTTGTGTGATCGTTTGGATCTGATTACCGAAGACTTAAGGATCGCAAGAGAGGAACGCCAGAGGGATCGACGAATGTTGGAGAACTTCAAGCGAGTCGTCATCGATCAGATATCAAGAAATTCTGTCTGCCTCAGAGAAAACATCGCGAGCTCCCGCCTGATACGTAACGCCGTAAAAGACATTTTGGACAATCAGGCTCAGTGTTGTTTTATTTATGGAAATTATCAACATGTCTAGACGGATATCTGGTGAGTAAAAACTCTCATTTAAAAAGTTAATCAAGTGTTTATTGTGGTTAAAATGTATTTTCTTTGGTGTTGGCCATGGAGTGTTTTATATGGTTATTAATGTTATTCTATAGTTAGCATACATCAGTGATTTCTTTTTTTGTTTTTAACATATATTTTGAAAATGTCGCCAAAACGTTGTCAAGATTCAGATGGTTCTAATGCAAAAAGGTTTAAACGTGAAACTGATAGTAATCTACGACCCCCACAACAAAGTGTTTCAGATGTGTTACAAGGATTAATTTACGCAGTCAGGGGTATGCATAGGCCGACATCTAAAAGTGAGTCACTTATAGCATTAATAAACACAGTTCGATCAATGTCGGACGAACAGCCAGACCCTATATTGGAGATAGATGTCAAAGTTTTAAACCAGCATCAGGTTGGTTAATGTGACCAAATATTGCCCGAAGTGCAACAGACGTTATCACGTTAGTGTCACAGACCCGAAACCACATAGGTGCCCAGCCTCTTGCTGTGTACATTGTAGAGAAGGATTGATTAGCGATGGCGGCCATCAATGTTTTATACAGCCTATACCGCTCGCTGACCCTGGTGTCAAATACATTTTTTATGATTTTGAAACGCGTTACCAAGACGGAAAGCACGTCCCCAATTTTGTGTGTGCAATTACATTTTCTGGTGAGGAATTCACAGCAGAGGGTACGGATTGTGTCGAACGTCTACTAAAACGATTCAGACAACCTCGTTATAAGAATTACACATGGATTGCACATAATGCATCTGGGTTTGATAATTTTATACTTTTGGAACATTTCACAAAAGTAGGACTCATCTTTAATATCACAATGCAGTGATGTCGAATAATATTGATGCATGACAAGGCGTATAGGCAACGTTATATCGATAGCTACTCGTTCATACCGATGCGTTTGGCCAATACAGCGTCTGCGTTAAATCTAACCTGTGATGACAAAGGATTTTTTCCGCACATTTTTAACACATTATGTAACGAAACTTATGTGGGGCCTTTTCCGGATAAACATTTCTACAGTTATGAGACTATGTCTGATAAAGACGGAGTCTCGTTCAACGAGTGGTATGATACAGTCTGTGATAAGACATTTGATTTTAGAAAAGAACTAGCCCTTTACGGCAGGAATGATGTAGTGTTGTTGAGGGAAGCTTGTATGAAATACCGTGATGAATTCATCTAATGTACAGATCCGTTTACGTGTACAACACTAGCCTCATGTTGCATGGCAGTTTATAAAACCCACTATCTGCCTAAAGACACCATAGCTCTGGCATTCAACAATGCATACACTAGGCTAAACGAAGCCTACTCCGATGTCTCCATCGAATGGCTTGAGTATGTCGGAAAAACGTAAGGTGTAGAAATTCGACATGCTTTAAACCACGGCGAGGTGTCAGTTGGTAAGTATTATGTTGATGGATATTTTGAAACCCCAGATGTAAAGACATGTCTTGAGTTTTTTGGATGTTTCACACACGGGTGTTTAGCATGGTTCAGATCTGATCATACGAATCCCTTATCAAAATTGACCTATGGAGAACGTCGAAGACAGGCGGATGAAAAAATTGAGGTATTGAAACGGACACATGGCATGAATGTATGGGTTATGTGGGAGTGTGATTGGAAAGCAGCCAAGCAGACAGACCCCAAGGTAATCGACTTTATGAATACATATAAACACCCCGAGAGATTGAGACCACGAGACGCACTTTTTGGGGAGAGGACAAATGCGTACACACTTTATTACAAGACAACTGAAGGTGAGAAAATAAAATATGTTGATTTCACAAATCTGTATCCTTTCTGCCAAGCCAGAAAAGATTTTTACCCGTGGGGCACCCACAGTAAATTTTCAAAGATTTTGAACCTTTAGAAAATTATCATGGCCTTGTGAAATGCTGCGTTTTACCACCACGTAAATTATTTTATCCGGTTCTCCCCATGAGATTCGGAGGAAAATTAATATTTTCACTCTGTTGGACATGCACCTAACAACAAAATCAGACAAAAACGTGTAGACACACTGATGAAGAGAGATCCATCACCGGTACATGGGTCAGTATCGAATTGCTAAAAGCTGTAGAGAAGGTATATGTTATTGTTGATATAACTGAGCGCTGTGGGAAATGCCATACCTCTGAGACATTGTTTTGTGAATATGTTAAGACGTTTTTACAATACAAACAAGAACCCAACGGGTATCCAGAACATGCGATAACACATGCAGACAAACAACCTTACAATCGACGATTATTTTGAACAAGAAAGGTATTAAGTTGAATCCTGATAAAATATGTCACAACCCTGCACGCCGTTCGATTAACAAACTTTTCCTTAACAGCTTGTGGGGGAGATTTTCAATGAGGGAGAATCTACCCACCACAGAATTGCTTTCAGACCCTGAGCAGTTTGCACAGCATATTTTTGGCAACGGATATGACATAAAACACTTCTCATTTGTTTCAGACACCGTTGCCATAATTCAATGGTGTTACGCCGATGGTAAGGGGGGTCAGACTAGAGATGTAAATATATTTTTAGGAGCATTTACAACTGCGCATGCACGATTAGAACTGTACGATCTAATGGACCGATTAGGTGAACGGCTGCTGTATAGCGACACAGACATTGGCATTTATGTTTCCAAAGATGGTGAGTGGGAACCAGCATTGGGGCCATATCTCTGTAATCTCACCGAAAGCTAAAGGTCTTACTTTATCGCGTATTAACTCAAAGGCAATCAAACTAGACACACTGATTGGTCTAGTCCAGGGGTGTCAAACTCATTTCGCATCGTGGGCCACATACGGCCTAGGGAGATGTCAAGTGGGCCGGACCATTAAAATTATACCATACTCTGCTATAAATAATTAAAATATCATGTCTTTCCTTTGTTTTGGTGTAAAAAAGCACAAGAACATTAGGAAAAGATTGAAATTTAATAAACTATCCTTTTACAAAACATTTCATAAAACATCTCATATTTCCTTAGACAAATGTGAAAAGGCACAAAACTTTAATTGGTACTAAAAAATATAGTAATGCACTTTAAGATTAAATGAGACTTTTAAAAAAAGGAATTTTTAAACCACTTACACAACTTTTATTTTGAAGCTGCTGACTAACATTAAAGTGCACATTTTTTAAATCACCACAGTAAGGATTCATCTTCACAGAGCTGTATTCTTTCAATGCAAACAGTATCTAAGGCAGCATTTTAAAGGTGTTAGTCTAGTCTGGACTTGTATTTGTTCCTGAAACTTGGCATCTTTTGGCCTGTACAAGTGCATCAACACCAGGTGTCATGTCCTGACTAGCTGTCACTTTCAGAATGTCATTTAAGTGCTTGTTTGTGAGCCTTGAACGCATTTTTGTTTTATTGATATTCATCACTGAGAAAATTTGTTCACAAAGGTAAGTTGTCCCAAACATGCACAAAATTTTAGCAGCCAGGGCTGTTAATTTGGGGTACCCTGGTAGTAGATACTGATAAAATGTGTCCAGACCTACAGAGGCAAATTTGCTCTTCAAATCTGCATCACACTGCAAATCAATTATCTCTAGCTGAATTTCGACCGGCAGATCAGAAGCTTTAACTGTGAAAGGTGAGCGAAAAACTGAAAATTCTGTCTCAAGTTCACCAAATACCTGAAAACGTTTCTCAAACTCCCGCAGTAGTCCTGCAATTTTGTCTTTGTACCGTTTAATGTCCGCATCAGGTCTGGTCACACACACATCTCTCAAACAAGAGAAATGAGCAGGAGTTCCATTTGCCAGTTGCATCTCCCACAAAGTCAGCTTTAACTTAAATGCATGTATGTTGTCAGAAAACTGTGTGACAACTTTTTTGCGGCCTTGCAACATTTTGTTTAGATTGTTCAAGTGTTCAGTAATATCAACCAAGAATGCAAGGTCCCGTAGCCATTCCTGAGATTGTAATTCCAACACCGGTTTTCCTTTTTTTTCCATGAACTGTCCGATTTCCTCTCGTAGATCAAAGAAATGCCTCAGCACAGCGCCTCGGCTTAACCATCTCACTTCAGTGTGGTATGGCAGGCTGTGGGTAATGTTTCTGTCGCTGAGAAGTTTGTCAAACTGACGATGGTTCAGACCTCTGGACCGGATGAAATTTACAGTGCGAACAACCACTTCCATGACGTGGTCCATTTTCAGCGACTTGCAACACAATGCCTCCTGGTGCAAAATACAGTGAAATGTCCAGAAACGATCTCCTCCATTAAGAGCTTGTACTTTGTCTTTGAACTTTGTCGCGACACCTGCTTTCTTTCCGACCATGGATGGCGCGCCGTCTGTAGCCAGGCTGACAGCGCGGGACCAGTCCACTCCAACTTTGTCTAATGCAGCAACGACAGAGCCGAAAATGTCCTCGGCTGTTGTGGTGTCCATCATTGGCACCAACTCAAGAAACTCTTCAGTAACTGTCAATGTCTCATCAACTCCTCGAATAAATATGGCCAGTTGGGCCACGTCTGTGATGTCAGTGCTCTCGTCAATTGCCACGGAAAATGCAATAAATGACTTGACTCTCTGTTTCAATTGACTGTCTAAATCTGCCGATAGTTCCGAAATCCTCTCTGCTATAGTATTCCTCGTCAGGCTAATATTGGCAAAAGCTTGTCGCTTCTCGGGACATACAAGTTCAGCCGCTTTCATCATGCATCGTTTAACAAAGTCACCGTCGGAATACGGCTTCGATGCTAATGCTATTTCGCTTGCAATTAGGTAGCTGGCTTTTACCGCTGCTTCACTGACTTCTCGGCTCTGGATGAAAGTTGACTGCTGTTTCCTCAGACCCGCCAGCAATTCGTTAATCTTATCTCTTCTTAGTTGTCCTTGCAAGCCGTCATATTTTTCGCTGTGATGAGTCTCGTAGTGGCGTCGAATATTATATTCCTTCATTACCGAAACTTGTTGCAAACACACCAAGCACGAAGGTTTTCCGTGCATATCTGTAAATAAATAGGACGTGGTCCATTTTTCTTTGAAAATTCTACACTCCTTATCTACTTTTCTCCGTTTTGATAACGACATTTTGGCTAAAGAGGGTGTAGCGGAGAAATAGAGACCAAGGTATTAACAACGTCGTAACAAGCAGCAGATGACACTTGATACCGTCTGCTGTTTTAAGTCTGTCTCAGTGATGCGGCTTGTCTTCTACTCTGATGGAAAGAGTGCGCTCCTTAGCGGATAATCAATGAATTGCAGCGAATTAAAAATATTAATTTCATGTCTTTTATGCATTTTTTCCACTTTCAAATTATCCCGCGGGCCTGAACGAACCTCCTGGGGGGCCGGTTCCGGCCCGCGGGCCGTATGTTTGACACCCCTGGTCTAGTCAATAACTTTGTTGTGGGGGACGGCGATAGCCAACATGTAATGGCACGTATGGACGGCATTGTGAGGGATAAAAGCGATTCACGCTACATAATAGTTCATTGGACAAACGTTTTCGTGTGGTTTACAATAAACGAGTTCTGCTTGGTGATTACACAACAATACCTTATGGATATTGACAATGTTTCTGGACACAGAGGTGTGTTGAACACTGATACTTTTGATTTCCGACTTCAGCACCCTTTTTAATGTGTGATTAGCAGATCCTCTAACTCTGGTGAAAGGTTTTTTGTAAAGATGTTGTTGCATAATGCTGTAAAACTGATTTCTAAAAATGTTGATAATATTGTTTACATCTATGATTGTTGGCAACCAATGTATGATGAATTGTTGAAAATGTATAAAATTAAATTAATTGATTGTATTCCACAAACTCTGAATGATGACACTTTATTTCCTGTTAATAAAACTAATTTACTTGTATTGGATGATTTAATGAAAGAAGCCAGCGGTAACAACGAAGTGGAGAAAGTGTTTACACAGTATGTACACCACAGAAATCTTAGTGCTATATATATTGTGCAGAATTTATTCTGTCAGGGGAAAGTTAGCCGTACGATCAGTTTGAATACAAACTACTTGGTCTTATTTAAAAACCCCAGAGATGCCACCCAGGTAATGATACTAGCCAGACAAATGTGTCCGGGAAAAGCCAAATATTTTATGGAATCTTATGAGGACGCAACCAGTAAACCTTTCGGTTACCTTATGATTGATTATAAAGCGAAAACACCCGAACACTATCGTCTCAGAACAGACTTACTCTCTCCATATCCAGTAGTGTATCTGCAGAAAAGAAAACACTGATTCCTAACACAGGTTCTGAAACATGTCTGTCAAACTTTATAGAAATCTGCCTGTGCTGAAATTGCTTTTAAACGCCACACCCCATCAGAGACGGATTATTTTACAATCTACCACAGACGAACTTATTGTAACATTGTGTGAGATCGCACTCAATGTGCTTCACGGCAACATACCGCTCACATCGCAACAGTACCAGAAACTAAAACGTAGGAAAAAAGCACTTAAATTTGTGACAAACAGGAAAATTGCTATTAAAAGAAAGAGGCATATGATAAACCAACACGGTGGTTTTTTATTGCCCTTGCTAAATATCGCAATACCTTTTATTTCTAGCCTGATTACATCTAGATAAAAGAAAAACAATGGAGTATGCGGAGAAAATGTTATTAGTTCCACAGCATTAGCTCGATAAACTTAAATCAGGCACACCACTCGAATCTATACAACAGTCTGCGGAGAATGAAATGGATGCTGCTATAAGAGATATTCTACACAGTTCTATGGACTCTCATGAAAAAGCTAAACGTTACACAAATATTTTACAGAGATATTTATCATTTGCCAAGCAGACTGATCGGGACACAAATATGATCACGTTAAACATGCCTATTAACGAAACAAGTGGTTATTTGCCGGATGTCAAAACCCCTGTATCAGATGATAATGTAATTTCCATCCATCCATTTTCTACCGCTTATCCGAACTACCTCGGGTCACGGGGAGCCTGCGCCTATCTCAGGAGTCATCGGGCATCAAGGCAGGATACACCCTGGATGGAGTGCCAACCCATCGCAGGGCAATAATGTAATTTATTGTATGTAATTTTGTTGTGTGTTAATAAAACAAACAAAAGAAGACTCCATCTCTATTTATTATTATTTTATTACGGTTTTACATAATATCATCATACACATGTCCAGTCTGTAAACATTGAATACAATTACAAACATTCTTCTTATAATCATAGTCACAGGGTTTTCATTTTTTCACAAGAAAGCGACCATATTGTCGTTTTTTTGTAAATCATTGCTGTATTTCATCATCACATATTCATAATCAGAAGTCCTGGCCATATGTTGTAGAAAGAATAGACAATGCTGACCGCATGTGTCTGACGAATAATTCTGTTCTTGTCTGTTTGAGTATAACATCCAATCGCAATTACGAAATAGAAATGTTTTAATTTGTACAGGAAAACGGATATGGTCTGGTTTATTACCAAAACTGTCGAAGAAGCATCCGACTCCATCTCTAGTTATGTATATCGCCACCCAGTGTTCTCCTGGGAGTACTGAGGGGTGCGTGTTAATTATGGTCATAGTTGGTGCTGATCGTAGACGATCTTCTGGTAAAAAAAAAAAAAATTGCACGGTAATACACCTAGAAAAAGGTGTCGCATGCCATTTTATCCATCACGCTAGTGAGCTGTACGGTGTTCATGTTAATAGTAATCAATCAGGACTTGTCTGCGATTTGAAATTTCAAGAATCGAACCGTAAACCCCATAGACGATAAGATTTATAGTACGAGAGAGTGGTTGACGAAATCGAGCTTCTTATCTAATATTTCCAGACTTGATGAGCGATACGTGTCTAGAACATTCTTCGCCTGGTAGAAAGCTGAAATGGTACAAGGTGTATCCTAACAAATATTCTTCATGATTAATAGACAGGGCTTGATTTTTCAGATGTCTTCCGGATGATAGGGCTAATTGGTAATATTCCCTTATAGCCGAACCGGAGCCATAGTCAGGTTGTAACGGTTTGGCAGGATATTGCTGTCCGTCAACATAGACTGCCATGAATTCTAAATCGTAATTTTTAAAAGCAAATGGGTTTTTATCATAAGCACCCGTGAATGCATCGTTATCGACCATTGCTATAACTAGGGCTTTGGGGAGGGTACCTAGAAACAAATTTTCCTGGGTCACTACGCGAGATCCAGCCGGCAGCGAGTGATTTTTTTTAAATTACTCTCTCAATACAATATTTAGCCGTGGCTATACAATTTGTTTCTCAGGTCTTAAGTGTAATTTAACACACACTTTGCCGTAAGAAAACTAAACTTCTTTGTTTTGATCGTCTTTCACCTCAATACCCATGTCTGTGATAAAAGTTTTATCAATAGACACGTAGTGCACTTTATCGTATCTTTAACACACTATATGCTTGTTTTCACCGGATATACGTGCAGTACCTTAGAGCGGTACGAATGAATCACCAACTGATTGATAATCGATAATGTCTGTGTATAAATACAGAGTGTAGAAGCCTCCATTTATATCCGATTGATAAGGGGCATACGTCACAATATCTTTGTCACTATTAACTTCAACAGCTTTCAGAGTATGAGCACCTATAGCAAACCCTGGTTTCACTACTAGAATGTTGGCTAATTTCCTGTAGAACGTTAGGGATATATTAAGTTTTGTATTCAGATACACTCTGTTTTTCACCCGGTCGTAACCCAGAGATGCGCTTGGTAAAAGGGTTTCATTTATTTCTCTAACCAGCGATCAATGTCATCATAATATCCAGGTTTTATAGGGTGACGTGACAACTTCCTCACGGTCCCAGCATCATATGTATTCTTTTTTACATTCACGCTTTTGAGTAAGGGGGTAATGTTGTTTATTTCAAAAAAGGCCACGTTGTTATTAAATGTATACCACGTTCTAGGATATTCGAGTTCCACTATGCCGACCTCCCATTTTCCTTTCAATCGTAAGGGATTGGCTAAACATGTCCTAAAATTAGAAAGGATACGCTGCCAGTGAAGCGTTGCACGGTACCACTACATAAAAGCCGCCATCCGCCATGGTTGTCTTCTTATTCATGAATGCCCCAGGGTCTCCACATACAAACTTTTAAGCAACTGTGTATCGACCACTTCTTTTTCGGGGATCCAGCTGTTAAATTTAGACGGCCATCCGTACCATTTCACCAAGACCATATACTTTTGCCCTGCTTTTTCTTATCCAAGATTTTTTCTACTTTAAACGTATTGTTTTTGTTCACTGATATTTTTTGTAATTCTGGTTCATAAAAACTTCCATCGATAATATCGCCATCGTAGTCGCAAAGCTTGTAAACTGGGGGGGTCACGGGGTATACACATATTCACTGTAAAATATTCTTCTGTGTAATTCTTCTCATAGCCCTTGGCAAATGGTCCTTGGACTTTAGATATTCTCACAATATCACAGATTTTGTATTTAAATGTTGGTTTAACACGAAACCCCACACCTAGGGCCATAAAGGTTTTAAAACACCACAGATTCATTGGTGTTGTTAACATCAAACGGTCTCATTTTAATATTTCTATAAGTGGTGGTATTGTAACCCTGCATGAGATCTTGTAACACATAGACATAACGCTTTGTATTGGCCGCTGTTAAATATCTCCACATTCTGCTTTTCGGAGTTCTATTCATTAAGAATTGACACAAACGCCTTTGACACTTCTGAACCGGTCTTGTTCTTCAGTACACGAGTCCATGCATATTTAATAAAGATATCGATACATGTCAAAAGAAATTTTAAACCATTGTTTTCCTCAGAGTAGGCAGACATGTCAATCAAGTCTGCCTGAAACTGCATATCTTCACCGTAGACAATTACTCTGTTTCGCTTGTAGTTTAGAGGTGCCGTTTTATGTAATGTATAAGCATCCTCAGAGGATAACCATTGATCAATTTGTTTATCAGATAGACAGACTCCCGTATCATTGATTACCCCCTGTTTTAAACGGTTTTTACCACCTTAAGACGCGGGGTTAGAAGGTGTATAATAAACTTTCTTCATGATCTCAGACATGTTGGCATTTCAACGGTCACTAATAAATAAGCATCCGATTTTAAAATCAAGGGGTTTTATTTTTGAAAATACATCGATAAGATTTACATTCACAGACTGTCTAGATAGCCAAGAAAACTTATACATGTAAGAACATCCTTTTCGATCATGTAATCACACACAATTTCAACAATGTCACAAACATCATTCTTATCTTTTTTCTCGGATAACAGATGTGTGCATATATCAACAACGTATGCAGACATTGTGAGGGCATGAGCAATATCAAATACCTCATCATTTTTACACAATGTTTTGATCACTTTTCTAATGAAAACTGCTACAGTATCAGCACCAATAATGTCTGTCTGTGTCATAAACCACAAGGTTGACAATTTTCTAACAATATTCATTTCATTCTTAAAATTGGTTGCGAGTCGGGGGTCACATGTAATACAATCCGAAGGAATTTGCATGTCAACATTATCATATATCACACAGTACAATACGTTTACTAATTTACGCTTATAACACATTTTAAAGACACTTTTGACAACCACAATAATGCAGGTGTTCCCCATAACAATACAACAGTCACACACTGAGATTACAACCACCGTTTTTCCATAAATCTACAGCATCGTTGACAACTTTTTCGCACTGTTTATCCAATAGTTTATCGGTGATTTCGTTAAGTTTCTCCGATAAAAGGTTCGTAGCGTACCTCACATAGAATAGCCTCTACGACTCCTTGAATTCTCTGGGGGTGTGGTCTCAATCCACAGGTTGTTAACGCCTGAACAAAGGTATGTTTAAACTGTGGTTTGAACAGTTTGCCCGAAAATTCTTTAAAATAGACTTCGAAGAAATATATATGTCGTAACCCTGGCGGGAATGCCAATTTTCACCGTCAACCACACCACTTTTCACGCTAGCCTTTTTCTGTCTGGAAATCATTGTGAGAAGATTAAGCTGTACATTCTCGATTCCCCCACAACCCCACTGGTATTGGCGTGGAGCCCTGCCTGTCATGTGTCTTTTCTTGGTCCTGCTCCCTCGCCTGTTTCTGTGTATCCTGTGTTGCAGGTGGATGTCGCCGACCTCACCGGGATCCTGGCGGAATATCATGATCTCCGTACCGTGTTCTGCAAATCCCGTGCCATGTCTCTTCCTCCTCATCGAGCTCACCTTAAGATAAAGAATTAATTCCCCTTACCCTTAATGTCGTCTGCCTTCGAATTGTTACAGGAAGCTCGGGTCTTTACGAAGCCGTATCATCTGGTTCGCATCCGCGAGGGGGATGAGTGAAAGACAGTGTTTAATAGAACAAACACCAGTCTGTGCACAAAGCAAGACAACCCGTCGTCCACCCACAGGTCTGCTCCGCCCCCTCCCTATTCCCCTACCGGCCATGGTCTCACATAGCCCTGGATTTTTTTCGGATGCCTTCTCGTTAGCTGGCGCCCAGGTTCATAGGGCCGTTACAGATTGCCAAGGTGGTTAACCCAGTAGCCGTACGGTTCAAGCTTCCTCTGACTCTTGGTCGAGTTCACCCTGTATTTCACGTATCCAGGGTTAAGCCAGTTGTCACCTCCCACCTTAATCCAGCTAGTTCCAGCTAAGGACAACAATCCATACTTTTGTCCCGGTGTCATCAATGTGCTCTATGGGCATTACCTTGCCATTTTTCCTACGTGGAGTGATTTACTGTTAGGTCTTCCACAATTTGCATCACATGGTCAGAAGGACATACCACAAACAAAACAAAAAACACTAACTGCCACGTTGAAAAGTGGTTTTGATTGGTCAAACAGACCATCCTGAAATCTAAGAAAAAGTTCAGACCAGGACCATTCATCTGAAAAATGCATTGCTCCCTTCAAACAAGGTACACAAGCACATAATTCAACACAACCTTTCAGATAATCTATTGCTAAAGCCTCTGCCACCAATGGATATCAGTCATTCTCAAGAAATACGGATGAAAAGAAAGGTAAACCAAATACCAGGGAAAAGATCTAATTACTTCTCAGCACCACAGACCTGAAGATCATCAGCCAGCACCTGAAGATCATCAGCCAGCACCTGAAGATCCTCAGCCAGCTCCTGAAGATCCATCTGAAGACAGACCAGGTCTGTATAACCATTAGTAGAAAGCGCCAGATAGAACTGTGTTTTATTTAATTGTTTGTTGTGATATATTTCTGGCATCTAAAAATCTTTTTTACTGTTTGTTTTTTCTCTCTCTGTGTTTATCTTTTAAAACAACAAACAGAAGGGAAGAAGAAGAAGGGTGTCCTCGCCCGCTTTAAGAAAGGATGGCAGGCTATGAAGCACTCCTGCGCCCGAAACAACAAAGTGGTGCTTTTACCTACACAGTCGGACCTGGATCCAACAGATCCTCAGCCAGTTCCTGAAGCTCCTCAGCCAGCTCCTGAAGATCCTCAGCCAGTTCAGCCAGCTCCTGAAGATCATCAGCCAGCATCTGAAGATCATCAGCCAGCACCTGAAGATCATCAGCCAGCACCTGAAGATCATCAGCCAGCACCTGAAGATCATCAGCCAGCACCTGAAGATCATCAGCCAGCACCTGAAGAACATCAGCCAGCACCTGAAGATCATCAGCCAGCACCTGAAGATCATCAGCCAGCTCCTGAAGATCATCAGCCAGCTCCTGAAGATCATCAGCCAGCTCCTGAAGATCATCAGCCAGCTCCTGAAGATCATCAGCCAGCTCCTGAAGATCATCACCCAGCTCCTGAAGATCCTCAAGTCTTGAAGCCGGTGGCCTTAGCAGACAAGGCTGTTCGCCCATGGGAGCGGGACTTTAGTGAAGAACTAGAGGATTTCTATCGTGGTTTCTGTGTCTTTGGTCCATATGTTCAGAGAGTATTCAGAAGTTATCGACCAATTTGTCTTCCCATATTTCCGGCTCCATATTTGTCTGACAAACCGTTTCTTCATGAATTGGATAAATTTGGTAAGTATACTGCCATTATGTTCAGGTTAACTTTCATTCTGTCCTGCTTTTCGTAATCAATCTTAAATTAAATGAAACTAAATCAATTTGGAAACTATCTGTTGTGATATGAGGAACCGATTTGGAATGGAAATTGATTAGAATCGAAATACTTTAAATAAGAATCGAACTGAATCGCCATATTGGATCCAATACCCAGCCCTATTATTAAATATTGAATTAATGTCAACTATTATTCTGATCAAATGAATTGTCAGAATGACTTTTGATGGCCCTGATATTCTTTTGAAAGAGAAATTTGGTTCCTTTTTGACTGACCTGCTGTTATACTTAAACACCTTTTCATTCTGTTGAAACACATTGGATGTACTGTATCTTTCCTCTATCTCCGGTTGTTTTTTTATATTTGCTCCGCCCTGTCTATGAGGGCGGCAAACTCTGCTAGCATCCGTGCGCGAAAGAGACCAAGTGTGTTTGCTCTGCGCTCAACTTAAGTTTTTTTTTTTTTTTAATAATCAAACGTTGCGCGACACAACGAATCAAATATGAAATTCGTTTCCAACTCTTTTAGTAATCGATTTTTATCTATTTAATCGATTCGTTGTTGCAGCACTTGTTTGTTTGATTGTTTTTAAAACATCACTGCTCTTGGAGTTTGTGTGACTCAATCACGTGTTCCTTATGTATTGTTTGTTTTTAGAACCTTTTTCAGTGCTTTATGAGCTGAGAAGATTGTGTCTAGGAAGAGGACATGGCGGCATTGTGTATGAGGGTACTCGCAAGTCCGATGGCCTGAAGGTACGTTTGCTTTATTCATCAACATATCTGGATCAAAACACTCACAAGGATGAAATGTTTGATGTACTGTTGTAAACCTGACATGTGATGATTCTCTTTGCAGGTCGCCATCAAATTTTTTCGCAAGTCACTCGAAAGGCAAAGATTTATTCATGTTGTGAGTCATATTTAAAAAAAAATTAATGTTAAGTGGGGTCCAAAAATCTTAAAGAATCTTCCGTATAGGTTACAAATCAAACAAGAGAATTTGAAGGCATTGGCGTTGATTCCTGTGTGTAGTTGAGCACATGAGCTGGACATGACACATCAGGTTTTGTACACACATTAAAAGAGGCACATAAAAAATACTGAGACATTCATACACATCCTTTTCAATTGTTTCAATTGTCCAATTGTTATGCGAATAAATTAATTAATTAAAAAAAAAATCATTAGAAAATGTATTTCTCATTGAAGTTTCATACTTTAAGACCCCACTGTATCTCAACACAAATGATTAGTGGAAATTGAAAAGTTGCCTACGTCTGCTAAACTTTATGACCTTTTTTCACCAGCCTGGACATAACGAGCCTCTCGTCTCACAAGTGGCTGTAAATCTGATGCTACAGAAACCAGATAGATGCCCCAACATTGTGGCTCTGTTGGACTGGTTTGAAGAGGACAACATCTACATCCTCGTTCTAGAATATCCATATCCCTGTTTAAGCATGAAAGATTTTCTTGAGATAGAACATCTGTCTGAAGATCAGGCACGTCCTCTCATGCGTCAAGCAGTGAACGCAGCCCAACACTGCATCGACCACAACATCTGCCATGGTAGCTTGGAGATCAGAAACATGCTCATCAATGTACAGACCATGACGCTCATGTTCATAGACTTTGGACGTGCTGATCTTGCCTCAACTTGGGGCAAACCCGACCCTAAACACCCCGGTGAGTTGAGTTTGTGGTTGCCGATGTAAATACCCTCGTCCAAACATTGTAGCCAACCCAAAATGAGTTTCCCCTCAACAGCACCCTGTCAGAATTTACAGTAATGGATTGATGGCGTTATACTTTGACTTGAATGATTTTTGCCAGTGAAATGTTTGCTCACTTCTTGTTTGTGTTCCATGACGCTCATGTTGATAGACTCTAGAAGTGGCATACCTGGCCCAACTTGGGTCGAACCAGGCGGTGAAAGCTGGGGTGAGTGCTAGCCGATGTAATGACCCTCGTATAAACATTGAAGCCAGTCCAAAATGAGTTTCCTCCCAACAGCAGTACTGGATTGATGGTGTTATAGTTTGACTTGAATGATTGTTACCTGTGAAATGTTTGCTCACTTCATACTTGTGTTCCAGGTCGAGGTCATGCGGTTGCCGATACAGTCTGTTGTTTGGGTAAGCTGCTCCTGCATACGAGAAGTGGACGTAGGACGCTTTATCAATGCTATTTTACTACAGAAGACAGAGCTGAGATCGAAGAACTTGGTTTAACTGAAGGTAAGAGACCAGCACTATCCTTGTGAAATGCAAAGCAAGATTCTGTTCAGTCACTGGGTGATGTCTCACCAAATGCAACTTCCTAAATATAAGTTGAATGAAAACAGGATATTGTTTTTAAAAATGTGTTAAATGAAACTACATATTTCAGTAGCTATTGTTGTGTTTGACAGTGAGTTTACAAAGAACATGCGTGACTAATCGTTCCTCTTGTAAACACTTCTCCTCACAGAATGCCTTGACTTGATCAATCGGTCCGTTTTCGCTCCACCACCCGACAGGCCAACAATAGAAGAGTTCCTAGACCATGAGTGGTTCAAGCAGGGTTAAAGGTCAAGAGTATTTTATGTTTTTCTCGACTTCATTTAGTTAATTTAGCATAGCCGGTCGTCTTTTTAGCTGGTTGATTTTTTTCACTTTTAATTTTATCGTTTTACATTTTTTACTATTCAGTAATACCGTAAACTTTTTGGCCATATAAAAATACTTTAGTTAATGAGAAAATACTCATGTGCATCACACGATGTATAAAGACGGGTGTTTAACTCGTGAAAGTGCATCCAGCGTTGTATAAAGAAGACGGGTGTCAGACTCGTGTCTGCTCACACATACAGGCATATGTGGTTTATGAGGTCAATTGACTTTTTGGTGGTTTACAGGGACATACCTTTCCCTCCATCCAATCAAGGTAAAAAACATGTCAAATTTTTTTATTTGATCTACAGAAGACTAACACCATTTCAAAAACAATCATTTACTTTCAGAACATACTTATATTATGTATGTGACATTTCACAGGTTTATGGGAACGTGTCAAATTGTGGTTTACAGGGACAACAGGGTTTATGAGGTCTCTATTAAAGCAATAAGCACCAAGAAAGCAGTGTGTTACAGTGCATTTAAAAACAGCTAAGGGGGTTGTTAGGTTAATCTCTAAGTTGAAAAATTCACTCTATACACACTCCTTCAAGGAACTTATTGGTAATATAAAATTGTTAGTTCATATGTTTAGCAAGGCTTCATTAAATACAATCCGGCTCCATTCCACCAAAGAAACTCCCAGCGTTTTGCTGCTTGCATACAGCATGTTCCTAATTAAAAATTAACTTATGTCTCAACTGCTTCATTCCATGTGAATATGCAAGTACTTTGACTATGTAATACAGTCATCACTTATAAATTGTGTTTTTTACAACAGCTTCCTACGTGACTCAATCAAAATCAAGGACCAGAACTGACTGGTTTTTTAAACATACCAAAAATATTACTGTGCAAGTCTGGGACACATTAGTCTCCAACAAGCTTAAATAACTTGGGGACCTAAGAAAGCTACCTGCAAAGCTGTAGTACTGCGAGACATTTTAAGCACATGTTTGGATGCTTTTAAAAACAATGCTATATATCACAGTTATTTATCAATTAAATAAATCAAATCCAATCAAATCAATATTTAATGAGTTAACCATTTTGTGTTTGAAGCTATATTTGTCCTAACATTGCCAGAATTCTTCAGGACTTGGCCCCTTTCAGTTTTACCCCTTTTCTTCATGTAATAAGACATATGACTCCCTGTACATGGAAACATCTCACTGGATTATTTTCAAGTAATGGCAAAAGGAATGTTGAGAAATGTACACTGATATTTCCGAGTGACACAATAGAAAATATGTAAACAACTGGATTAAAAACACTAAATTGATTTTGTACAACTGACTTCTTGCTTGACCACTTACTGGATAACATGGACAACAGGGTTTATGAGGTCTCTACATACAACACACAATACTAGCCATTAACTGGTTTACAGGGACACCAGGGTTTATGAGGTCTCTTCATACACAAAACACAGAACTAGCCACTAACTGGTTTACAGGGACACCAGGGTTTATGAGGTCTCTACATACACAAAACACAGAACTAGCCACTAACTGGTTTACAGGGACGTCAGGGTTTATGAGGTCTCTACATACACAAAACACAGAACTAGCCACTAACTGGTTTACAGGGACACCAGGGTTTATGAGGTCTCTACACACACAATACACAGAACTAGCCACTAACTGGTTTACAGGGACGTCAGGGTTTATGAGGTCTCTACACACATAATACACAGAACTGACAACTCGCTGGTTTACAGGGACATCAGGGTTTATGAGGTCTCTACATACAACACACAAAACTAGCCACTAACTGGTTTACAGGGACACCAGGGTTTATGAGGTCTCTTCATACACAAAACACAGAACTAGCCACTAACTGGTTTACAGGGACACCAGGGTTTATGAGGTCTCTACATACACAAAACACAGAACTAGCCACTAACTGGTTTACAGGGACGTCAGGGTTTATGAGGTCTCTACATACACAAAACACAGAACTAGCCACTAACTGGTTTACAGGGACACCAGGGTTTATGAGGTCTCTACATACACAAAACACAGAACTAGCCACTAACTGGTTTACAGGGACATCAGGGTTTATAAGGTCTCTACATACAACCAAATGTATAAAATGTAGACCTTTTTACATACATAAGTGTTTTAAGATACATTAGTACATGGAGTGGTTGATTTTGGAAAGGTGCTAAATTAAGTTTGCTAGCAGTTCAATTATAATCCCACCTTCTATGCGGTAAACCGTCTAAAGCCATGCCTCCTTCAAAAACATGAACACACACAGACTCTAATTGCCATCCATCAAAAAAGTCCAAAGTCCATTAAATTCTTATCGAAGGATGTACATACCTGTCCAAAAGAAAGAGATCAGAGCCGTGTTCCGGAGCCCTCTCAATCCTGTAAAAACTTTACAGATTTTAATTCTAGATTTTCCTCTTTCATGATCCAGATGTTTTTGCACTGCTTTTTTAAAAACTGACATTTGTTTAGTACATTTACTTGTCGGTTTGCAAGGGAAGTTTGGTTGTTACAGCTTGTCCATCATTCTCCCTTCATTGAGACAGCTGACGTCAGCAAGCTGATCACGTATGTTGTCTACGTGAACAGGATGCGACGAGTGATGCAAAATAAGCAGGATGAAAATGTACACATGACCAGTGGGTGAACGTTATTTGGTCCTACGACTTTGACCGCTATACATCTTGATAGATATGATATAGATATGATAGAGATTTTCAACCAGCACAACAACAACAAAATTCTGGACAGGATCACCTATGCTGCCTTTAATAGCGAAGAACATTTTCTATATAATTAGCAATGATAGAATGTTTAGGAGTAGTCAGAATATAACTGGTACTCTGTGTTAAAGGACTCATCAGACGAGCACTTTCAACAAGTTGGTATGATCTATTAGGGTCTTCAACAACATCCATTTTGCTTAAAAACACTCAATGGCTGTGTAAACAAAACCATTCTTGCCTTGTCAAAGACAGCTTTGCTCACAGCAGCCCATTTTGGTGCATGTCTCTTTAAATCATAGTGAGTTACAGCGAACCCCACATTCTTCTGTCCGGCATGTCAACACAACACGTGTAGTACTGCCATGGCAATGATTTGGCTAAATGATATTTCGTGAATTCATCTGCGGTTAGTTTCGTCTTAAACGTCTCAAATAATTCGTCCAGAGACAAAAAAAATCTGTCACAGCAAACAGCGCATCCTAATGTACTGACGTTGTGCGTTTACGCTTACCTAAAATCCAAAGAATGTGCACCTGCAGATCTCACGTGGATTTTAAGAGCTTGTCATTTACAAGTAATAAGGTTACAGACAACGTGAGAGCATTACTAGTTTACTGTGACAGATTTTTCAGCCCAAGCACAAATGATTTGAGAAGTTTAAAATTAAACTAACCTGCAGTGTTCGCCCCTGTTCATTAGCAAAACAAACAGCTTGCCGCAGCTAAACACAGACACACATAATGTATTAACATTCATACAGCTAAACTCCAAGTGTCCATCTGCACTTATATACAGTATATTTAACACTGGCTTTAAATGTTCTATTTAACCCATGACTGACTTAGATCCCTTCGCTATCATATGCATATGCTACTGTTATCCTCCAATATATACAGAACATTTAAGTAAATTCAGACTGTTAATAAATATTACTTTCAGCGGCAATTTTGTCTCAGTTCAGTCGTTAAAATGCATGTAGAGCAACAATGCAACTTATTTGCAACCATGACAATCATAAAATGCTCTATAAATAAAATAAAATTGAATATTTGATCAATTAAGTCTTTTGGAAGATGTAGATTAACAGGTTAAGGAAACATTCCATCATCAAATTAGTAGTAATTTATTATAATGTTGCAAGTGTTGAATCTTCAACAACATATTGTCAAATATTGTACATTGACAGGTACAAAACATTGCCTTTCAGGGACAGGAATGAAAAACATAACCCAACTTCATGAAACACCACAAATGTTAAAGTTAAAAAAACATCAACAGAGGTCTATAGTCCCTCAGATTAAACATATAAACTAAAATGATCAACACTACCAGCAGGAGAATAAAACATGTTTTCTTAAAATTTCTATTTTGAAACTAATAAATACATACATTTTTATCAAAAAAATTACAAGTTAAAAGAGTAGAACTAAAATGTGTCAAACAGATTATTAGCCCCTTGGACTACGAACATTAAAATTTCGACTTAATTTTCCACGTGTTTAAAATTTCGCCCTCGGTTCCGTACAAAATCACGTATATTTGGACGGACCGGTTTTGAAGGACCGGATGCTCGCACCTTTTGCAGACCTCACACTCCCTCATTGTTTCCAAGTGAGCTTTGCTGATGTGCATTTTGAAGTGTCTCATCACAGCGTTCACCTCAGGTTTCGTCCATGGTCTCCTTTTGGGCATCCGCCTTCCTCTGCTAGAGACTAGTAACAAACAAGATGATTAACTGCTAGCATTGCTGACTACAAACAGATCATATCTTTATTGATACGGTTTAAAAATCTTAGAAATAAAATGATCAGGTGTGCACGGTGTACACCATGATTATATAACATATGTGCTATAAAAAAAACTTGAAACTACAGTTGAATTGCAATGTGAGTCACTTTGGATAAAAGTGTCTGCCAAATGCATAAATGTAAACAAGGTTCAAAGCAGGGAATAATACAGGATCAGGATTTTTGCAGCAGATACGAGTAACGATTTTCTGTCATCATGATCGGCCAATACTTACACAGACTCCGATGGTTTAAGCTTTATATAACTGATATAAGATTTCTGCTCACTGTTTGCAGAATAAGTTGTAATTTGATAAATATTTTGATATAATCATATAAGGGCAATTAAAAGTTAAATTCCCCTTTTAAAAACATCCCTTTTTAAATATTGAAGTTCTTATTTTGGCCACATACTTGAATATAGTATAGTACCACTTGATAAAGCATTCCAGGGCACAGCTTTATGGCTGACTAACTGCCCTGATGAAGTAAGGTCTGCTACTTGAGGACTGGATTTTGGTGGCCTAACAAACAAATGAGCAAAGTGTCATCAGATAAGGCTGCTTAATCAACTCCTTACATGGCAGGATGGAAGACCTCAGTCTCTTCAAACCCCCTCTAATCTAGCCTTAAATTCAGGCCAGGGTGTTGTCAGTCTATGGCGCTCAATATTGAGAGCATATGCATTCGATTTTTATGTAAATGTGGGGGCAGACACCAGTGTTCTGACTGGCAACCTGGAAGCGCAACTGTGTTTACAAGCAGACAAAAGCTGTATTTATGCAAGTGCTTCATGAACGTGCACCATAGACTGACAAAACAGAGGAGAATATATTGATTAAATTTAGTATTGTGTTTTGTTTTTCACTCAAAGTATTCTCATTACTTCAGAAAAATTCAGTTGAGCCTGAGTGGATGGACTAATTTAACAATGTCTTTAGTACTTTGCTGGACCTTGACAACAACTATAATCATTATGTCTATGAGGAGGCTAGGAAATCTATTTGATGTCACCTGCGAGGTCTTTAGACACGTTGAACGTCATGATAAAAGTCTTTGTTCAATGTTTCTTTCTGTCATGAGCCGGGTTTGATTTTCTTTCACATCATTTCTCTCTTCATTATTGATACTAAGCTCATCTGTTCGCTAGGGCTGTCAGCAATCTTGCGCTACACATCTTGCAGTTTAATTGTAAACTTAATTGTGTATAATTGTGAAGTATACTTTACTTGTATGAAGTAATATTTTGTGCTGTTATCACAAAAATACATTTGTTGCGTTGCAAACATTTTATCATACCATCGTTTTCAGAGATTTGTCTGTCAGCTTTTAGTCCTTCTGATGTGTTTGGACATGGCCTGCTTTCCAAAAGCCCTGTTGACATAGATATGGAAATAATTATTTTACAATGTATTGCTTGCATATTATGCACTTTTATTCATAAACTATAGGGTAGGACAGTAATTGTAAGTTAAATTGCAAATACACTCCTAGATATATATATAGGTTGACCATCTGAGCCATTACTTCGGACGCGTCCTTGCCAGGATTCGAATGCGTCTTCCGGTAGTGGAATTGTCCATCACATACGTCATCGTGGTTTATTATTTCAGGTTTTATTTTATAAAGGCAGCTGTTTTATTTCAAGGTAAGAATGATTACAATGAACTACAATGATAACACGTCTTAAGTTATGTTAAAACCAGGTATCTCACTAGGTGAGTATAGCAAGTTTAGAGTCTATAATCTTAGATGAGATCAGATGCTGACAGAGTGTTTGGTGACTTTATACGGGTGCTGATGGGTGAGAAGATGAGTGACAGATGATTAAAACTAATGAGTGTTAGCTGGAGGAGGTGTGATAAGAGAGACTGATGTCTCAGTCACAGTGCCACGCCCACAGCCTGTTCCTAGGGGCAGTGCCGTCGCAGTGGTCTGTCGTTGTCAAATTGTGCGGGTTGACTGGGATGCTTGTAGTAGAAGGTGTTGAGAAGAGCGGGATCCTGTATGTTATCACTCAGGGCCCAAGAGCGTTTCACTAGTCTGTAGCCCTCCCAGTCGACCAAATTCTCCACTTTAGAGTACACACCATACCCGGGAAATGAACAGGAGTCCACGATCTGAGACGATGTCCTCGGGATACCAGAGCACTGGTATAGAGGGAGTAGGAGATGATTCCGTTGCTGTGGGAAGGCCTTTGAGACGGACTAGGTGGCATGACATGGAAACCATGACCCAGCCAGCTTGGCTTCTTTGAGGTATCACAAGCTATTGTGTTCTGTGTAGATGATAAACGAATGTTGAGCACCCTCCGGCAAATGCATCCATTCTTTCAATGATAGCTTCATGGCAAACAGTTTAGTTTCCTTTCCACCGGGGTGAATTTATGAGAGCAGAAGGCACATGGATGGAGTACTGGTTGATCTTACTGCCGCTACGATATCACCCCTCCTACCCACGAAGAGGAGGCGTCTACCTCGACGATGATGGTCTGAAATTGATCAGGGTGCCTGAGGAGAACTTTTTCTTCAGATGTTTGAAGGTATCAATGGCCAAGGGAGACCTGGGGCCTCGTTATCAACAGTGTGTAGAAAATGTTCTATATGTTCTTTGTGTCTAAGAACCAAAAAAAAAAAGTATTTATCAAACGTGCGTTCACAGTTCTTATAGACGCGTAGCCTTTATTGATAAATCCCACATGTTCATAAAGCCCATGGTCTATGTTCACGGTCATTTTCATTCGGAATACCTCCCATAATCAATATATGGTGATGAAACCTAGGTTTGTTTGGGAGGAGTTATGTGAGGGGTATGATGACGGAGCTGTAGATCTTGATGAAGTGGCGATAAAAGTTGACGAAGCCCATGAAGCGTAGAAGATCTATGAATGGAGTGGATGTTTGCCAGTTGGGTACAGCTGCCACCTTCCCACCTTGTCCATGGAAATGTCATTTTGGAGATGTTTTAACAGAGTTTGGAGGATTTTTCTGCCTTGAGGTAGAGGTGGTGCTATCAAAGACGTTCAAGGACCTCTGCAACATGGTGCTGGTGATCGTCAGGGTTCAAAGAATAAATCATCTATAAACACAAGTACAGTTGAGTGCAAAAAGCCTCTACCGCTTGCATTAAGCACAGTTGCATAAACCAGTCCATAAGGCATTATAATGTATGCATCATGACCGGTAAGGGTCAAAAAAGCTAATTTCCACTCGTCACCTTTTCTTATCCACACCAGATTGTAGGTGCTGCAGAAGTCAAACTTGGTAAAGATGCACACACCTCTCAACTGTTCGACTCCTGCCAGGATGAGGGGAAGAGGATAGCAAAACGTTGCTGTTATCTTGTTGACTGCTCAATAATCTATACAGGGTCTTAAACCCTATCCTTCTTGGCCACAAAGAAGAAGCAGGTTGAGGCAGCATGTGACAGAGAGGGACAGATGAATCCCTGAGGCCTTCGGCAAATCACTCCTCCGAGGTTTTCTTAATAGGGATGGAGAGAGCATAAATTTATCCATGGGACACCGGCAAACCCTCCTTGAGGTCTATCGTACAAGGTACCTGGGTGGCCCAAGCAGGATAGATGAAATAGGCTTTAAGATTTAGTATAGAAATAGGTTTTAAGATGGGCACTTCTATCGACTTGAAGTACAATTTGACACAAAAAGGTTGAGTTGGTGTGGATCCTTTTAGGTGTGGATCATGACGATAGATGGAAGTAATACTTTGTAAATGGTTATATGATGTATAAGACTCAACTTGATATGACTAGATTGTGAACGCAGGGCTGGTGAATCCAGGAGTGAAGAGGGTAACTGGCATAGACAAACACATTCAGAGGAAGTAGGAAGACAAGCAAACTGAAGACTTTCAACGAGAGATAATTCAGGTAGATTTAGAT
This sequence comes from Triplophysa dalaica, assembly GCF_015846415.1. Lineage (NCBI taxonomy): Eukaryota > Metazoa > Chordata > Actinopteri > Cypriniformes > Nemacheilidae > Triplophysa > Triplophysa dalaica. Next base: position 462,217 of record NW_026622635.1, on the reverse strand, counting down.
TAGATTAGATTCAACTTTATTGTCATTACACATATACAAGTACAGTGTAACGAAATGTAGTAAGTCACTAGGTGAGTATACCTGGTTTAGAGTATGTATTCGTAGACAAGATCAGACACGGTTCCCTTTCTGTCAGTCTCAATGTTGTGTGGAGACTGATGTTAAGAATTTGGAGTGTAGCATAAGGTGTCGGTGGCTGTGTTAGTCTCCAGGGAAGAAAAGATAAAGGGAAGAGAGGATTCGACAGCAGAAGAGAAGGTGCTCGTAGAGAAAGAGAAAAGATTACATCTGAAAGAAACTGGTTGTTGCTGTGATGCATGTGGGAAGGTGTATGTTGATGGAGATGAAAGAAAAGTGGTCAGAGAAGTGCAAAGTTTGATGTTTTCTATTGCAATTTTATCGACAATTACATGACATTTATGCAAAGAGTCAGTTTTTGCAGTGTTGGCCCTTCTTTTTCAGGACCTCTGCAATTCGACTGGGCATGCTCTCAATCAACTTCTGGGCCAAATCCTGACTGATAGCAGCCCATTCTTTCATAATAACTTCTTGGAGTTTGTCAGAATTAGTGGGGTTTTTTTGTCCACCTGCCTCTTGAGGATTGACCACAAGTTCTCAATGGGATTAAGATCTGGGGAGTTTCCAGGCCATGGACCCAAAATTTCAACATTCTGGTCCCCGAGCCACTTAGTTATCACTTTTGCCTTATGGCACGGTGCTCCATCGTGCTGGAAAAATGCATTGTTCTTTACCAAACTGTTGTTGGATGGTTCGAAGAAGTTGCTGTTGGAGGGTGTTTTGGTACCATTCTTTATTCATGGATGTGTTTTTGGGCAGAATTGTGAGAGAGCCCACTGCCTTGGATGAGAAGCAACCCCACACATGAATGGTGTTAGGATGCTTTACTGTTGGCATGACACAGGACTGATGGTAGCGCTCACCTTTTCTTCTCCGGACAAGCCTTTTTCCAGATGCCCCAAACAATCGGAAAGGGGCTTCATCTGAGAATATGACTTTGCCCCAGTCCTCAGCAGTCCATTCACTATACTTTCTGCAGAAGATCAATCTCTCCCCGATGTTTTATTTGGAGAGAAGTGGCTGCTTTGCTGCCCTTCTTGACACCAGGCCATCTTCCAAAAGTCTTCGCCTCACTGTGCGTGCAGATGCGCTCACACCAGCCTGCTGCCATTCCTGAGCAAGCTCTGCACTGGTGGCACTCCGATCCCACAGCTGAATCCTCTTTAGGAGACGATCCTGGCGCTTGCTGGACTTTCTTGGACGCCCTGAAGCCTTCTTTACAAGAATTGAACCTCTTTCCTTGAAGTTCTTGATGAACCTATAAATTGTTGATTTAGGTGCAATCTTAGTAGCCACAATATCCTTGCCTGTGAAGCCATTTTTATGCAACGCAATGATGGCTGCACGCGTTTCTTTGCAGGTCACCATGGTTAACAATGGAAGAACAATGATTACAAGCATCACCCTCCTTTTAACATGTCAAGTCTGCCATTCTAACCCAATCAGCCTAACATAATGATCTCCAGCCTTGTGCTTGTCAACATTCTCACCTGAGTTAACAAGATGATTACTGAAATGATCTCAGCAGGTCCTTTAATGACAGCAATGAAATGCAGTGGAAAGGTTTTTTGGGATTAAGTTAATTTTCATGGCAAAGAAGGACTATGCAATTCATCTGATCACTCTTCATAACATTCTGGAGTATATGCAAATTGCTATTATAGAAACTTAAGCAGCAACTTGTGTGTATGTGTATAAAAATGTGTATAAAGTCCTATGAAAAATGGACTTCTGCTAACGGTTCAGGTTCTTTTCATAAAAAAAATCGGTTTTGGATGGGAACCTGTTCTAGTTTTCAGGCCATTCAGAACATCTACTAGCCAAAACTAAAAAATTGTTGCAAGTCACAAGACATAATTCTCCATGAATTATCTTATAAACATGTACTTGGTTATAATTTCCAAATATAGCTTTCAATTTGAATGTTTTATGGAAAATATTATGAACATTAGCAGGTGCCAGTTTATAAAGTGCACATTTCCTACATTGACCTCCGTTTAAAAAAGCATATTTTGTTCTGACATGCGTCAATGGGCTATTGATATTGTACCCTAGAGTGTAGAGAATGGGTTGAAAAGTGCCTTCTCTTCTACAAGAGCTTTGGTGGAGCATTAACCTGTCACAGAAAAGCGGTTTTGCACCACGCCATACCACGTATTGCACAGAAATAAATATATTCATTGAATCACAAGATAATTTTATACCAACCTTTACATTTCAGCCCCCACCACTTCAGTGGGGAAAACGGTCCAGAGCAAACAGAACATTTTTCAAGCGAATTCATCTCCTCTTTGACAAGTTGATGTGCTTTGCAAACTAAAGAAATAAATGCAAATAAAACGATTTTGAAAATTAATTTCATCCAGTTATTAAATTGAACAGAATCAACACTGAACTGAGCTAAGACTATTAGACTTTACAGGGCCGTTGAATGCTTGAATATGAATGGTAGATGGGTCAGTTGATTTTTACCTCTGGCTGTCTCTCTCCTTCTCACTCCAACGTTCTTCTCTTTTCTCTTTCTCTTTCTTCCTCTTTCTTTTAATCAAACATTGCAATTAAAGAGAAATAATTAGATTGTGTTAATAAGTGGTAGGTACACTTACATTAGTTTTATTGGTGTAACACATATAGACCTAGGATAGCATTAACATTTTTGAGTGAACTATTCCTTCAACTATTTGAAGTACTGGCCAATTGAAGGTGAAAGCTTTTGGTGTTCTTTGGCAGATTCATGTATCTGATTAAAAACTAAATAAATTAGGAGAATAGAAAATATGAAAATAAATGAGTCTAAATATGCAAACTATAATTTACTGTGAAAATACTAAATTTCTTACATTAAAAAATTGTCCTACCATCATCACCGCTGCCTGGTCTTGTGGATTCCTGCTGGGATCCAACGGTTATGTCCTGAGTACAAGAAAAAACATGAACAAACCGATGATTATTATTTTGTGTCTTTCTTTCAGTTACATTTTAATGCATATTTTTGCTCCAAAGTAAAATAAAATGTAATAAAACAAAACAACTAATCAACAACTAATGACAATTAATCAGCCAGTAATAAAATAGACAAAAATCATCATGATCAATTGTAATTGTAATGAACCAAATCACTCTTCTGAAATCAAATTATGAGAAAACACACAAGTGTTGTAAAGCAACAGTCTACTGCTTAGTAACATACAAAGACATTTTGTGTCCTCATAAACCAAATCAGGTCCTCATAACCCATGAGAAAACACAAACAAGTGTTATAAAGCAAAAGTCTACTGCTAAGTACTATTTAGTAGCAATAAGAGAACAATTTAAATAAGAGCAATTTAGTTTGACGCTCATTCGGTTAAAAAAATGACAAAACTATAAACAAACCTCTGTAGGAGACCTGATGTCACATGCAGTCATGGCTGGACCGACAGGCTCATGAAGGTGCTGAAAGACAAAAAAAGAGAAAGAAGGAATAATAAGACATTCAGCTGTGTGCTCAAAGCCTTAATAACTCTTCTGAAACCAAATTATGGGAAAATATACAGAGGTGTTATAAAGCAAAAACCTACTGCTAAGTCAAATACAAAGACATTTTGTGTCCTCATAAACCAAATCATGTCCTCATAACCCATGAGAAAACACACACATGTTAAAAAGCAATAGTCTACTGCCAAGTCACATTTAAAGACATTTTGTGTCCTCATAAACTAAATTGTGTCCTCTTAACCCATGAGAAAACACACACAAGTGTTATAAAGCAATAACCTAGTGCTAAGTCCCATTTAGTAGCAATAAGAGAACTCAATTTAGTTTGACGCTCATTCGGTTAAAAAATGACAAAGCTATAAACAAACCTTTGTAGGAGATGTGATGTCACATGCCCTCATGGCTGGAGCGACAGGCTCATGAAGGTGCTGAAAGAAAAAAAAAGAGAAAGAAGAAATAATGAGACATTCAGCTGTGTAGTCAAAGCCTTAATAACTCTTCTGAAACCAAATTATGAGAAAACAAACACAAGTGTTTAAAAGCAAAAGTCTACTGCTAAGTAACATTCACAGGCATTTGTGTCTTCATGAACCAAATCATATCCTCATAAATTATGAGAAAACACACACAAGTGTTATAAAGCAATAGTCTACTGCTAAGTCCCATTTACTAGCAATAAGATAACTCAATTAAGTTTGATGCTCATTTGGTGCAAAAAATGACAAAACTATAAACAAACCTTTGTAGGAGATGTGATGTCACATGCCCTCATGGCTGGAGCGACAGGCTCATTAAGGTGCTGAAAGACAAACAAAGAGAATGAAGTAATAATGAGACATTCAGCTGTGTAGTCAAAGCCTTAATAACTCTTCTGAAACCAAATTATGGGAAAATATACACAGGTGTTATAAAGCAAAAACCTACTGCTAAGTCAAATACAAAGACATTTTGTGTCCTCATAAACCAAATCATGTCCTCATAACCCACGAGAAAACACACACAAGTGTTATAAAGCAATAGTCTACTGCCAACTCACATGTTAAGTAATTTTGTGTCCTCATGAACCAAATCAAATCCTCATAAATTATGGGAAAACACACAACTGTGAAAAAGCAATAGTCTACTGCGAAGTCACATACAAAGACATTTTGTGTTCTCATTAAGTAAATTGTGTCCTCTTAACCCATGAGAATACACACACAAGTGTTATAAAGCAAAAGTCTACTGCTAAGTACTATTTAGTAGCAATAAGAGAACAATTTAAATAAGAGCAATTTAGTTTGACGCTCATTCGGTTAAAAAATGACAAAACTATAAACAAACCTCTGTAGGAGACATGATGTCACATGCCATCATGGCTGGACCGACAGGCTCATGAAGGTGCTGAAAGACAAACAAAGAGAAAGAAGAAATAATGAGACGTTCAGCTGTATAGTCAAAGCCTTAATAACTCTTCTGAAACCAAATTATGGGAAAATATACACAGGTGTTATAAATCAAAAACCTACTGCTAAGTCAAATACAAAGACATTTTGTGTCCTCATAAACCAAATCATGTCCTCTTAACCCATGAGAAAACACACACAAGTGTTATAAAGCAATAGTCTACTGCTAAGTCCCATTTACTAGCAATAAGATAACTCAATTAAGTTTGATGCTCATTTGGTGCAAAAAATGACAAAACTATAAACAAACCTTTGTAGGAGATGTGATGTCACATGCCCTCATGGCTGGAGCGACAGGCTCATGAAGGTGCTGAAAGACAAACAAAGAGAATGAAGTAATGATGAGACATTCAGCTGTGTAGTCAAAGCCTTAATAACTCTTCTGAAACCAAATTATGGGAAAATATACACAGGTGTTATAAAGCAAAAACCTACTGCTAAGTCAAATACAAAGACATTTTGTGTCCTCATAAACCAAATCATGTCCTCTTAACCCATGAGAAAACACACACAAGTGTTATAAAGCAAAAGTCTACTGCTAAGTACTATTTAGTAGCAATAAGAGAACAATTTAAATAAGAGCAATTTAGTTTGACGCTCATTCGGGTAAAAAAATGACAAAAATAAAAACAAACCTCTGTAGGAGACCTGATGTCACATGCCGTCATGGCTGGACCGACAGGCTCATGAAGGTGCTGAAAGACAAAAAAAAGAGAAAGAAGGAATAATAAGACATTCAGCTGTGTAGTCAAAGCCTTAATAACTCTTCTGAAACCAAATTATGGGAAAATATACACAGGTGTTATAAAGCAAAAACCTACTGCTAAGTCAAATACAAAGACATTTTGTGTCCTCATAAACCAAATCATGTCCTCTTAACCCATGAGAAAACACACACAAGTGTTATAAAGCAATAGTCTACTGCTAAGTCCCATTTGATAGCAATAAAAGAACTCAATTTAGTTTGACGCTCATTCAGTTAAAAAAATGACAAAACTATAAACAAACCTCTGTAGGAGACCTGATGTCACATGCAGTCATGGCTGGACCGACAGGCTCATGAAGGTGCTGAAAGACAAACAAAGAGAATGAAGTAATAATAAGACATTCAGCTGTGTAGTCAAAGCCTTAATAACTCTTCTGAAACCAAATTATGAGAAAATATACACAAGTGTTATAAAGCAAAAACCTACTGCTAAGTCAAATACAAAGACATTTTGTGTCCTCATAAACCAAATCATGTCCTCATAACCCATGAGAAAACACACACATGTTAAAAAGCAATAGTCTACTGCCAAGTCACATTTAAAGACATTTTGTGTCCTCATAAACTAAATTGTGTCCTCTTAACCCATCAGAAAACACACACAAGTGTTATAAAGCAAAAGTCTACTGCTAAGTCCTATTTAGTAGCAATAAGAGAACTCAATTTAGTTTGACGCTCATTCGGTTAAAAAAAATGACAAAACTATAAACAAACCTCTGTAGGAGACCTGATGTCACATGCTGTCATGGTTGGAGCAACGGGCTCATGAAGGTGCTGAGAGACAGAAGCAAAGCTGAAGTAATAAGATTATATTAGTAAATTACTTTATTTAAATTAAAATATACTCTACCTTGTAATGTTCCTGTCCATGGCGAGAACGCCATGGCAAGTTATGTCCTCCATAATCGTATAATATTTCTTCACCTGCATCGATGTCCTTGATTGCAAACAAACATAGATGTGGCTTTCCATCAACATCTAGAATTTTCCTCATTTTTGCATTTGGCTTCTCATCATCGTTAACAAGTCGACCGAGTGAGCCATTATCATAAGAGGCATCAATGCTATAGGGAAAAAACATTGACAACCGAGTGTTAAATTGGTTTCAGAGTAAAGAAATACGTTAAAAAAAATGCATCATGATGCAGAAGTGTTAACATACAGTAAAATTCAGGCTACTTACCAGTAGTTATGCCCTAGGTGGTTAAAAAAGTATGCATATTCATTTAATATGTCTTCAAAATCCCCTTTCTCAATTAAAGTTCCTCTGTATTCAAGAATGAAGGAACCTTTTACAATAAGGGTATTTGCAAATACTCCCCGACCTGAATGACAAAAAACAACAGGCAACAGTTAAACATTTTTATTAAAAATATATATTTATTAAAGTATTTTTTTATTTAAAAAAAAAAATCTGAAATTATGTTTTAATAATAAATATTTTTATTAACTTATTTATTATTAATTCAAGTAATTTTTATGGTGTGAAATTGAGAATCTCTCTGTTTGATTGTTGTTCAAGTATATTCATTCTTATTATTATAGGGCAATAGCACATGTGCCACGATGATTAGACTACGTATAGTCTGTCAGTTCAAATCAGATTTTTGTGCATAATCAGTTTCAAGCTACATTCACATGTGGTTTAAAATCCTTTTCAAATTGCATTTCTGGAAATCAGTTTCAGTCCGAAAAAGATAGATTGAGTTTGAGTTTCTTTTGGCTAACGTTACGTTCTTGCTCCACGTGAAACAACACATTTAAACGTAAACATGTCAGATATCAATGCATATATTGTTGTCGGTCTGCTGGATTACTGAAAAGAGCCCCGTATTCCAGCCTCATACGCTTCAGCAGCAGTTTCATTAGACATAGTAATCCAGCGCATCGGCTACACGTCATGATTTTGTTAGAAAAATGTACATTGTTCAACTCTATACAATGTTTTTCTGACTGATCACCATTCTACGAGAGCGACAAAGCAGTGTGCTGTGGAATCCTTCTCACGGTACTGCGATGTCATACACCGGTCGGTTTGCACAGCCGTGCATAAAGTTTAACTCTACCTTGTCAATATAATGCCATTGTCATAGAAACCAAATCAGATACTGCAAAAAAACGAGTCACTGGATCTGAACAATTGCTGTACACAGTTTGGACAATCAATCATTTAAATTAGATTCCAATCTTCTATGCCCAAAAATCTGATTTGCGGTGACAGTCTGAACTAAGCTTAAGTTCTACAGAAGAGTGCAAACTAACTATAAATGGGTTTGATTTCATTTGCTAACATGAAAAAACTATAATTGTACAATATTCCATAACAATTGTTAATAAATGCTTGTTGTTTCTAATTGTAATTTCATGTATACCTTGAAGTAGCATTTGACCCTGACAGTTAGTGTAACTACATTAAATCCCTGGTGAATGGTCAGGAATATGGACTGAAAAAAAATCTTTAAAAAATATAGTAGAATTTAACTAATCAAGATAAGGTTTACAAAAAAACACTCACCTTTGGCGGGATTAATGTATCGCTCTGATATTATGTTTTTGTCTTTCCCCATTTTCACATGGTGTATGGCATCTTTGAGAGGATTTAATCCTCTGCCACGTCTCATCATTCGACTCACTACAAAATACAATGCAAAGTCAATCTTTATAAACAGTATTATATTAATAACATGCTTAAGTTGTTTGTTGTTTGAAATACACTCCCTTTTAAATTCGTAGTTATTGAATGTTGAACTATTTTATCATTACAATTACATAAACCGCTCTACGAAATGTCCTACGTTATAAATCCCATATCAACCAGTTTAATTATAGATGAATAGACACGAAATAGCTTTTCATTATATCACATAAGCGATATATAATTACATAAATCACATTAAACATTTTTCACTCTTGAACTGACCAACGTGTGTGAATCAAGGTCGCTATGGGAGCGAGCAGCATCACGTGTTACAGAACGCATTAACCAGCAGTAACCAGCTAAACCTTCAAGCCGTCCCGTTACGATTATTTTAAATCACGCGACCAAGAGACATTTTGTGGACTTTATGCTTATTCTCTACAATGTTTTATATTTGAACTTCGATAAATAATTAAATAAAAGTATATCGTATGAGTGTTTAGACGATCTGACATATTACCCAGCAAACACAGAACGTTCCCCTAACGTTCCCCTATGGTTCCCATTTGGTTTTTTTGTTGGGAACCATAGGGGAACGTTTCAAGAACGTTCCCTGTAGGTTATATTTTTCCTAACCAACAGCTAACGTTTCCGGAACGTTCCCTGCAGGTTCGTTTTTTCTAACCAACACCTAACGTTCCCGGAACGTTCCCTGCACGTTAGTTTTTTTCTAACCAACAGCTAACGTTTCCGGAACGTTCCCTGCAGGTTCGTTTTTTCTAACCAACACCTAACGTTCCCGGAACGTTCCCTGCACGTTAGTTTTTTTCTAACCAACAGCTAACGTTCCCGGAACGTTACCTGCACGTTAGTTTTTTTTCTAACCAACAGCTAACGTTCCCGGAACGTTCCCTGCAGGTTAGTTTTTTCTAACCAACAGCTAACGTTCCCGTAACGTTCCCTTCACGTTAGTTTTTTTCTGACCAACAGCTAACGTTCCCGGAACGTTCCCTGCAGGTTACATTTTTTAGAGTAACAATAAAACCCAAAAATAACCTGCAGGGAACGTTCGGTACATGTTCCCTTTAGTTTATATAGCATTAAAAATGAAGTCTTAATTAACAAAGACTTTCTGTGAACCTACATTCGAAAATTTTAATTTTAATAGAACCATACAAACACAGATGAAAACTCTTTAACTCAAACTCTTTAAATATCTAAATATAAATTACCAAAAGTGATCTTATAAGCCTGACAAACATTACCATTATCAGGCAATGTGAGCACGCATGTACAACGTTTATTCTGTTTCTTACCATTTTCCGAAGTCTGCATTCAGGTTTTCAAGGAAATTCCGAATCAGGTCAGTAAGATTGTAATATAATAGAATATAATAGATACTAATATAATATAACTAAAACCAATTTTACTTTCAAGGAGCAATTATGGGCACCTTATCATTTCACAATCGTATAAATCCAATGTGTGGCATCACAGTGTTTGTAGAATGAATTTTCGATAGTTATTGACAGTTTTACGGTGTTGAATCATGGATTTTGGCATCTGATAATTGTAACATGAGTTCAGTTATTGTAAGACAGTACAGAATACTGCAATGTCTCTGAAAGACAGGGGGACTAGACACTACACTAGTGACAACATATAGAGGCTAACACTTCTGTACTCCGCTTACTGGAAAAATAGGCAGTAGATGATTTTTAGATATTTTTTTGGTTTACTATTACTGAGATTGCTGAAATTAGACATTGCTGGCCTATCAGCTTTCAGGCAAGCCTAAACAAACAGTAAATTACACATCACTAAAATTACAAGAGGCTTTAACAGTTTTATTAAATTGGGAATAAATCATACATATGGAACAAGAGAAATGACTGGGGAAATAATAAGTTTATGCAGAATCAATACAGGGAAAATAAAGCATCCATCCATCCATCCATCCATCTTCTTCCGCTTATCCGGCGTCCGGGTCGCGGGGGCAGCAGTCTAAGCAGGGATGCCCAGACTTCCCTCACCCTAGACACTTCCTCCAGCTCTTCCGGGGGGACAGCGAGGGGTTCCCAGGCCAGCCGGGAGACATAGTCCCTACAGCGTGTCCTAGGTCTTCCCTAGGCGTCCAGGGGGCATCCGGAAAAGATGCCCGAGCCACCTCATCTGGCCCCTCTCGATGTGGAGGAGCAGCGGATCTACTCTGAGCTCCTCCCGAGTGACCGAGCTTCTCTAAGGGATCGCCTGGCCACCGTGCGGAGAAAGCTCATTTTGGCCGCCTGTATCCGGGATCTTGTCCTTTCTGTCATGACCCACAGCTCATGACCATAGGTGAGATAAGGAACGTAGATTGAACGGTAAATCGAGAGCTTCGCCTTGCGGCTCAGCTCCGTACAGCGACCGCATTACTGCAGAAGCAGCGCCGATCCGTCTGTCAATCTCCTGTTCCATCCTTCCCTCACTCGTGAACAAGACCCCCAGATACTTGAACTCCTCCACTTGAGGCAGGAACTCTCCACCTACCTGAAGTGGGCAAGCCACCCTTTTCCGACTGAGAACCATGGCCTTAGATTTGGAGGTGCTGATTCTCATCCCAGCCGCTTCACACTCGGCTGCAAACCGTCCCAGTGCATGTTGAAGGTCCTGGTCTGATGGGGCCAGCATGACGACATCATCTGACATGAAAATAAAGCACTTATTCTCAAAACCTTTACTCACTGATCCCCCAGAGGGACTAAAAGCACATCAAGCACTCCCAACATCACGGGAATTGTTGAAAGACAATTAAAACATTGCTTGTCAGGGATGGAGTGTGTCCATTTCAATTATGCTGAAATTGGGGAAACACTTGATCCTAACAGATAAACACCTGCAAAAATAAAAGTAGATTAATAGCAGCAACAATAAGCGTTATTCCTGATCATATATATGTACTTATACATTGGTTATAGGAATGACTCTATGAATTATATCATAATATATAGCATTATGATACAGGGGGACACTGTCACTGCATGTTACACTGTCAACATGATTAAATGTCACATAAGTTTTGTTCTAGAACGCATCTACATTTCAAATAAAAAATATATGCAAATTGAAACATGTGTAATGTGTTTACAAAAAAAAAACAAGGATTTTCATTGCAACTGTTAGTTCTCAGTGCAATTTTAATAGAGGGGAAAGAGTATGGAAACAGCAATCATACTTTAAGCAATCAATTTGATTTCCTTTATTATTAAGAGTTCCCACAAATACATGCTTGCAATCAACCACTGCATTAATGCTGAGTGGTATACACTTTTCCTGGGGATAGTGCTGTAAAGGTTTTGGGTGATACTGGCAGAAGTTGAACTGCAGAATTGACTGGCTGGCTCCGACAATAACAGTATATGTATTGTTTATAAACAAGGGTTTTATTGCAATACTGTTTGCTACAGGCAAGATTGTTAGAATGTAATTACAAAACTCGGGAACAACAAATGCTTTTCTTGGCTGCACTGACAGCCAGGCAAAACTTTGTGGCTTTAAGAAGAGTGTGATTCCACATTTTGATTGCCGGTTCGATCCTCAGGTCAGGCGGGTAACGATTGAGGTGTCCTTGAGCAAGGCACCTAACCCCTACTTGCTCCCCGGGCGCTGCAGCGATAGCTGCCCACTGCTCTGGGTGTATGTGTTCACCACTTGCTGTGCGTGTGTTCACTACTCTCTGGATGGGTTAAAAGCAGAGGTATATTTCGGATATGGGTCACCATATCTGACAAACAGGTCACTTTCACTTTTTCACTTTCATCTTGCCATGACTAAATGACTGGAGACGGCAGAGAAAGATGAATGTTCTACCGTAGATTATTCTTTAAATAATCAAATGCCACATGACAATATTTGAACAACATAAAAAGAAAATAAGCCAATAACAATATTGACAAATTATACTATAGCTTGTCAAGCTATACAATTAATATGATTAAAATATTTTGTATACATCACAAAAAGATTTAGAAAAGTTATGATGGAAATGCTCTAATATATGGACAAAGCGAACTGCAACTGATAAATGTGGTAAAATAACTATTATTACTTTTAATCAATGCATACAGAATCCAATTATACAATGAATTAAAATGTACTATGGTTGAGGTAAACAAACACTAAAGGGCATATGAAAGAACTATTGTAGTTGTGGTTGTAGTGGAGTAGGCGGGGCGGAACCCGGGTTCGAGACCAGTGAGTAACTGTTAATGAGCGCCAGATCGGGAGCATAAAGAGAACGAGCGACCGGACCGTCGAGGAGAGAGGACTGGGCCCGAACATGTTTTACGTTTGTATTTGTTTTTATGTTATTTCGTCGGCAGTCGTCTGTGAGGGGCGGCCGGCTGTCTTTTACTTTGTTATTATTTGATTAAATGTTTGCCGGTTCCCGTCTCCTTTCTTCCACCCTCTTTGAACCTTTCTATAGTGGTTAACTCGTTTAATGTATCATGAAGGTTTCCAATGTATAGTGCAATTCCCAATTGCCTACATGCACCAGGCCATGTTTAAAATGAGAATACAAGGACAAAGCTCAATAATCAATTATACTTTTCTAAAGGTTTAAAATTAATTTGAGGTGACACTGACAGGAGAAAACCTACTAACCTGTGCTAGTTCACTCTTTCTACACTGCTAGGACCATGCTGAAGTGAATACTGACCAACCGGTCTGGACTAAAGTGTGAACGTCTGCTAAGCAAATACCACATACTTCATGATGTACAAAATCCAGCCTATTGTGCATTTACCACCAGACCTTGCAGGCAGCACACACCTGTTTGAGAATTTTCTTCCAGAGCTCACAAAGTCACGACAGCGGACGCTTATTCAAGTGGCTATTCAGTTGATGGAGATTACAAATTCTTCGTAGACTCAATCTGTGGAAGCCACATAATGCAAATTACAAGACCGAACAGCGTCTTCTTTCTTAGGAGGTTATTGGATTGAGTTGCATGAGTCATTTGACTAGAAAAAAAGATGGAGAACAGGTAAGACATTTAAAAACTCATATATATATATACACAGTGGGTACCGAAAGTATTCAGACCCCCTTAAATGTTTCACTCTTTGTTATATTGCAGCCATTTGCTAAAATCATTTAAGTTCATTTGTTTTCCTCATTAATGTACACACAGCACCCCATATTGACAGAAAAACACAGAATTGTTGACATTTTTGCAGATTTATTAAAAAAGAAAAACTGAAATATCACATGGTCCTAAGTATTCAGACCCTTTGCTGTGACACTCATTTATTTAACTCAGGTGTTGTCCATTTCTTATGATCATCCTTGAGATGGTTCTACACCTTCATTTGAGTCCAGCTGTGTTTGATTATACTGAATGGACTTGATTAGGAAAGCCACACCCCTGTCTATATAAGACCTTACAGCTCACAGTGCATGATACAGCAAATGAGAATCATGAGGTCAAAGGAACTGCCTAAAGTGCTCAGAGACAGAATTGTGGCAAGGCACAGATCTGGCCAACGTTACAAAAAATCTGCCGCACTTAAGGTTTTTAAGAGCACAGTGGCCTCCATAATCCTTAAATGGAAGACGTTTGAGACGACCAGAACCCTTCCTAGAGCTGGCCGTCCAGCCAAACGGAGCTATCGGGGCAGAAGAGCCTTGGTGAGAGAGGTAAAGAAGAACCCAAAGATCACTGTGGCTGAGCTACAGAGATGCATTCGGAAGATGGGAGAAAGTTGTAGAAAGTCAACCATCACTGCAGCCCTCCACCAGTCGGGGCTTTATGGCAGAGTGGCCCGACGGAACCCTCTTGTCAGTGCAAGACACATGAAATCCCGCATGGAGTTTGCTAAAAAACAACTGAAGGACTCAAAGATGGTGACAAATAAGATTCTCTGGTCTGATGAGACCAAGATAGAACTGAGTGGCCTTAATTCTAAGCCGTATGTGTGTAGAAAAGCAGGCACTGCTCATCACCTGTCCAATACAGTCCCTACAGTGAAGCAGGGTGGTGGCAGCATCATGCTGTGGGGGTGTTTTTTCAGCTGCAGGGACAGGATGACTGGTTGAAATCGTGGGAAAGATGAATGCGGCCAAGTGCAGGGATATCCTGGACGAAAAACTCTCCAGAGTGATCGGGACCTCAGACTGGGTCGCTGGTTTAACTTCCAACAAGACAATGACTCTAAGCACACAGCTGAAATAATGAAGGAGTGGCTTCACAACAACTCCGTGACTGTTCTTGAATGGCCCAGCCAGAGCCCTGACTTAAACCCAATAGAGCATCCCTGGAGAGACCAAAAAATGGCTGTCCACCAATGTTTACCATCCAACCTGACAGAACTGGAGAGGATCTGCAAGGAGGAATAGCAGAGGATCCCCAGATCCTTGTTGCATCTTTCCCCAAAAGACTCATGGCTGTATTAAATCAAAAGGGTGCTTCTACTAAATACTGAGCAAAGGGTCTGAATACGTACGACCATGTGATATTTCAGTTTTTCTTTTTTAATAAATCTGCAAAAATGTCAACAATTCTGTGTTTTTCTGTCAATATTGAGTGCTGTGTACATTAATGAGGGACAAAAAATGAACTTAAATGATTTCAGCAAATTGCTTCAATATAACAAACAGTGAAAAACTTGAGGGGGTCTGGATACTTTCTATACCCACTATATATATTTATATATATTGTAAGAAATGTTTATGTTCAGGTAATACCTTTAGTTTTAATGGACAAATCAATACTACTACAATTACACTAAAATGTATTCTGTGTGGCTGAACCTGTCACTTGGCTTACATGTGTGGCAAATATTAAAGTTATCATAGCTGTTAAATTTTAATCTATACAGATTTCCTTAAGACTTGTCCACTTGTTATAAAACGCTATAGGTCTGGGGAAACATGGATACAATTTTGAAAGATGTAACTATTTACTTACAAACCCTCCAATGACTATGATATAAAACAACCTTTCCGCACATCATACAAATCATGCTTACCTCTCAACTACACCTTTAAAACACTTTTTCATCCATCGGCTTATGGGTGACACATGAGATGTCTTATCCTTGGTTTGTTGAATTATAGACCGAACAAACAGGGACTGGCATCCACTTTTCCTAAAGAAAAATTAAAGAAAAAGAATGAAAATGTGTTACACCTCTAACACATAATTTACATACAAAGGACTAAGCTTATGATTAACGTTGTTATTAAGTATTAAAATAAATAACAACCTTAATAAACAGTTATTATAGCTCTTTTTAGGGTATAAGAACTGCTTTTAACTTATGGCAAACAAATAGATGATTTTTAATAAATATGCATTCTAGAGGTAGTTATACAAAATTCTCGTTTAGATGGACACATTAAGCATTTAAGGGCAGCTAGTACTAGCTAATAACTGCATAAATAATAGTCTGCACAATAGTCTGTTATTGGCATTCAATCGCAAAAAAAACAAGTGTTTGCCGACTCGCTTTCAGATTCCAATTACCATATTGCACAATTATATTTAAAATAATATTTTTTATATTCATAATTTATTGAGACATGTTATTATATAAATGCACATTATTTTCTTAGAAAAACGAAAATAAGCCAACGAAAAAAAAAACTGTCAAAAGTTATATTTTGCTCGCGTGCGGCGCGCGAACCCTGAATGCGGGCAGCCTATAGGTCGAGGTCTTTACCCATCGCGCGCACAGAGCGACTACCTTCTGAGAGGAACCTGCGGTCCGTCAGTTATCCTGAGGTAAAATACTTTTTTTAATTAATCAGCCTATACAAAATACATTTGTAGTGAGCTTTTACGTTTTAAGTGTCTTTGCAAATGACATTTAAAACTAAGACAAAGTTAAGAAAATCTAAGTTGTAAAACTAATACTGGCACATAGAGGAATTTCGTGTCACAAAGCTTTCAAGTATCCCAATACCGCAAAAGTATTACTTAAAGACGGACTTGACAACCTCTCCTCAATCACGGCACTTTATCTTGTACAAAACTGGACGCGCACTCACAAATACCGTGGCTCACTTTGATTTTCTGCGCTCGTGGAATGCATAACTGGGTGGGGCTAGACGTGTCTCTCCTACAAAAACTCGTCTCATTGGCTGATGGAACAGTAAAAGTGAGCTGTTAGTTTTCGCAGATCTGGTGAAACCACAGCATGTGTTAAACAGCCATAAATATTAAAATAAACATACTTAACAGATGTATACTTTATCCCAGTTTTTCCCAATCCTTGGCCTGTTTCAATATGCTTCCAATTGTTGGAGCACATACATATTGCAACTCCTAAATCATATAAATCTGTGAATTTAATTAAAATAATTATTCTTTTTTCCAGAGTCAATTGGCATCTGATTGTTGTAAGTAACAAACCTAGCAGTTACTCTGCATATCTTGTTTCCCATGTTCCACATAACATATTTTAAGTCACGGTATTTAGTCATGTTTGCTCTTTTTTTTGTGTGTCAACAGCAGCTACCTATACCCCAAAGGCTCTTTTAGGAGCCCTTTCACAGTACGTCTTTGACTTTTTTGTAAGTATATGTTTTGCATGACTGTCAGACACCCTTCTCTGTATTTGGGTTTAAATCAGTAAAAGCAATGTCATTCAGCAAGATAGTTATCAGTTATATCCTAAGGGACTCAAGGGAGACATAATTTTTTATAAAAGTAATAGTTCACCGCAAAATGAAAATTCTGTCATATTTACGTACCCTTTTGATAGTAACAACTGATGAAACTGGATCTCGAACAGACACATCTCACTCATATTGAGTTATGTTTGCTCTCTCTTATTGTGTCCACAGATACCTGTATGCACCAAAGGCTCTCTTAAGAGCCCATTCACAAAGCGTCTTTGGCTTTTTGTAAGTATATGTTTTGCGTGACTGTCAGACACCCAGTTATAGGAATGTCATGCAGCAAAAAAGTTATCAGTAATATCCTAAGGGAGACAGTTTTTTGTTAATAAGCAAACAAAGCATTCTGCATTGCTAGCTTGACATGTTTATCAAAACATATTTAGTCAGTAATCCCTGAATCTCAAACTCATATTTTGTCATGTTTGCTCTTTTTCTGGTTTCAACAGCACCTAAATAAACTTTTAAGTACCCCTTACAGAACTTCATTGGCATAGTAAGTATATTGGCAATTAAATCAAATTTAGGTCAATAGCATTAACTTAACACATGATGATTGTTTCCTGCTGTTAAGAGACTTAAGACAAAGGCTATCCAACTCTGCTTCAGTGTTACTTACGGAGCCTGAGACTTGTATACAGTTGAGGTTAAAAGTTTACATACTGGAAAATGTTGCAAATTTAGGAATGACAAGAGGCATTTTGAAAATAACATTTTTTTTATCATGTACTGTCCTGAACATGTTATTTTACATAAAATATGTTTGCATTTAGTCAACATCACAGAATAACTAACTTTACAAAAAACACATTTTACAAAAATAAACCCATTCAAAAGTTTACATACACATGATTGATACACACTGTATGATGTTACCTAAACAATTAGTGCCAGTATTCTGCGTATTTGAATCCTGTTTACCAGTAACTGTATAATAGAGATTTATCTTTTTTCACCGAGGAAAACTGACTCATACACAACTATTACAAAAGATACAAACATTCGCTGATGCTCAAGAAATCAACACCATACAATTAAAAACCAGGTAGGTATAAACTTAGGTGACCAGCTTTCATTTTTATTATTTTGTTAAAATAACATTTATAATTTATCAACACCCTCCAGAAGCAACAAAATTTAGACATGCTTCACATATAACAAAATAATAAACAATAGACACTAGTTTTTAGGTTTAAAGGGTTTAAACCCATCTGATGTTAAATGTATTGTTACCTTCTTGAGCATCTCTGAAAGTTTGTATCTTTTGTAATAGTTGGGTTTGGGTTTCTTGATTGTCCCGTGTAAACTTTTTTCTAAAATGTGCAAAGATTTCCAGATACTGCAAAATGTATGTCAACTTTTGACCTCAACTGTATACAGTACAGCAGGTGTGTTCACTTAACACTGCTGATTTTGCTTTTGATGCTGGGGATTTATTCAGATTTGACTGTTTAATTCACAAGCTCCTATTTGATTTAATTTATAATAACATTGCCAGGCATTTACCTGCCTAAATTTATCTAATCACAAACTGTTATGTGCGTGTCAAGCTGGGTAATTTGAGAGATCATTTATGTAGTTTTTCATAATGTTTTGTTGTTTGGTGACAAAAATTCTAGCTTTGATTCTGTAACATTTCTGATTTCCATATCCATCAAAACAGACATGAAATATTAGTATTTTAAAATAATAATTCATTTATTAAGGCATTCATTCATTCATTGAGCTCACATGTAACAAAAAACTGTTTAATTTTTTTTTATGTTTCACTGTTTACCTAACACTAAACTAACAAAATAGTCTTAACTAAACTAAAGTTAACCTGCGCTACTTTAAATGATGTTAACTTACCAGTTGACGTTATATTCAATTGCAATTATAGACCACCATCAGACAACAGACAGAAAGTCTCCAAGCACTTGAAAATTAAAGCAAAAACAAAAGAAGAATTAAAAATATTGTGAAACACTCACTTGTTTCAGGGATGCATAAAAAGGTTTCAAAGTCAAAAAAAAAAAACTAAGATACCAAGAACATTTTTTCCATTTTTATTTCAGACGACACCAACGTTTTCCCACTGAAGACGACAAGGGGCAAGGCCTTGTTGTAGAGTGTAAGTTCATACACTTTGTGGTTCAAACAGAGTTTCCTGAAATGAAAGTCTGATGAAAGGATATTTCATTATTGTTTTAAATAACACTGTGGTGGCTTAAAACAAGCTCTACATAAACTAATGGTATACAGCCTCAATAAAAAAAATAAAACAGCTAAATGAAGCATTACTCATATACATTATATTGCCAAAGGTTTTGGGTCGCCCCCTCCTAATGAACAGGTTTGACTACTTAAGGCATTTCTGTGGGTAACAATCTTAACGTTACAGCATATAATGATATTCTATGGAATTGAGTGCTTCTAATTTTATAGCAAGAGTTTTGGGAGTGCCCTTTTCTTTTCCAACATGACAATACCTCTCTGTGTATAGGGCGAGGTTCAGAAAGAAATGACTGATTCAGTCAGGGTGTAAGAACTTGACTGGTCTGCATAAATCCAAGTCTTAAACCCAGATGAACACCTTTGGTGTGACTTTAAATGCCAAATTTGAGCCAAAAACTCATCACTTCACATCACTGACTTGTACATAGTGGTAAAGTCATTTTAGAACAGGAAAGACACTTCGGAAACTGTTCAAGATTGCATTTCTATCTGCAATTCCATTTTAAAGAATTTTGTTTCCATCTCTGTTGCGACAGTTTTGTAAGAAGCTCTATTCTGTTCTAAAATGACTGGAGCAATGTATACAAGTCATTGATGTGAAGTGATGAGTTTTTGGCTCGGAGTCTTAATTTAAAGTCACATTAAAGGTGTTCATCTGGGTTTAAGACTTGGGTAAATGCTTACCAGTCAAGTTCTTACAAACTGACTGAATCGTCATTTCTTTCTGAACATTGTATGTTGCGGTGTACAGGCACGTAAATGTCATTCAAACTGGGATTAAATCCCATTCCCATTTCTGCATTATCAGAGCCATGTTTGTTGTGGATCAAAACAATTCGAAATACTGTAACGTTACGTTGTCGTGGTTTACAGTAAAATGAGGACGTGGAGGCGAGCGCATGTTAGGATTTATGCAACTCTGATAAAGCTCTGGCAACAACAAAAACGTTTTATTCTTTAAAACTTATAACTTACAATAGGGTAAAAAGTTGTCGTATCAGGTGGCAATGCAGTTTACCAAACTTTCACACTCTACCGACTACACAATGTGAAAGAACCTACGGAAAGAGCATTTCAAAAACAAATTCAAACTAACATACTAATAATAATAAACGCTTACCTTTAACAACACATCAAAAACGCCAAATGACTCCAAATCATGTGCTTTGTGGCTTTGTGCACAGCTGAGCTCATGCATCTTGGTGAACAAGATTCTTCTTCTGGTTTATAAACGATTCGCACAAATACGGGCATATCGCCACCTGCTGGGCTGGGTTGACGTGTAACAGGTTATTGAAATACGGATTCATCATACAATAAACAAACAAAGAAAAGTAGCTTACTTTATTTGTATAACATTGAGAAACAAGCAGTGTCACTAAGGTAGAGATACTTGTCTTCCGCTGGTGTGTAAAAATATTTAGATCATAGTACAACATTTTCCTCCATCACATCATCAGTGCGCTACCAATAATATTCCTAAAGTGTTCCTGTACTTCAACAATACAAAAGGCTGTGATTTCCAGCGCAGGGAACACACAACAGAATGTATACCTTGCACATTAACCTGTTCCATCAGTGGAACATTTAAGTTTACTTGAATCTTTTACTATTAAATTGTATTCTAATGATGACAAACTGTAAATCACTTTTTTTTACTACTATAACTACTTTTTTGGTCAGCAATAATCTGCCAAGTGTCCTTTTTTGTTAAAAAGGCAATTTAAGGGCAGCATTCCAAATTATGAATTTATGACTGATGTTAAATGAATTATTGTGAAATATGTTATGACAACATTTTTCATGTCCAGTATATTGGCTTTAGAATGGATTCCAAATCTAAGAGGCAGCGATACACAAGGCAGTGGAAATATGCACGAAGATCATTGGATGAAGGTCCTGTGGAGAAGGAACGATTAGATCATCCATTAACACCTCAAGAAGGATATGCTGAAAGAATGGACATTGATGACGACATCTCAAGTTCTGTTGGTACTGTTGATGTTGGTTTCATTGGGAGTTGCAGTTCTGGACATGAGACTGTGAACAATGCGCTCAATGAGGAAACTGAGAGTGTAAATGAAATGGCCTCAACTTCACTCCCAACATTTCTGCAAGAATGGTCAATAAAGCACAACATCACGCATAATGCTTTAGATGATCTCCTGAAAGGACTTAAAAGAAATGGACACCCAGAGCTCCCATCCACAGCAAGGACATTGCTGAAAACTCCAAGGACTGTTACATCATCACAAAAGTCAGGAATGGAGTGTGTTCATTTTAATTTAAGAGAGAGCCTTAGTGACCAGTTAAAACGTTATCCGACAGAGATGATTGAACGAGTGAGTACACTGGAGCTATCATTTAATATTGATGGCCTACCCATTTTTAAAAGCAGCAGGACACATCTTTGGCCCATCCTCTGTGCTATTCACCTAAACCCCATAAGTGTTTTTCCTGTCACACTGACACTTGGTCCCACCAAACCAAAAGATCTGGAATTTGCTGAGGAAGCCATTAATGACATCCAAGAGCTCCTTGACAATGGTCTAGATGGAAAAAATATTAGGATCAGATGCTTTGTGTGTGATGCACCAGCAAGAGCAATGGTGAAGAAGATCAAGCAGTATTCTGGGTATTTTGGATGTGACAAATGCACTCAGAAAGGCACATGGATCTCTGGGCGAGTAACTTACCCAGAGGTAGACAATCTCACTCTGCGCACCAATGAAGCATTTCGTGCTGAAATGGCCATACGTCAGGAAAATCAGACTGCGCCAGTGTCTCCCTTTTTGAGGCTCCCGTTGGATATGATACAACAATTTCCAATTGACTACATGCACCAAGCCTGCCTGGGTGTTATGAAGAAGCTAATCACAGAGTGGGTTAGAGGAGACAGAAAAGTAAGACTGTCTGCGGGGCAAATAAATGAGGTGACGCAAAGGCTGCTGTCACTCAGAAGCGCCATTACAAACTGTTTTGTCAGAAAACCTCGGAATCTAGAGGACATTGATAGGTGGAAGGCAACAGAACTGCGCCAGTTTGCTGTTTATACAGGCAAGATCGTGCTGAAGGGCATTTTGAGTGACCATCTTTACGACCATTTCATGGCATTCAGTGTTGCCTTGAGTCTTCTGCTTTGTCCAACATCGGCAAGGGAACACAACAGATACAGCAAAGAGCTAATGCAATACTTCATTGCGAAAACAAAAGAACTGTATGGCGACCACTTTCTTGTGTACAACATCCATTCAATGGTACATCTATCGGAAGAGGCAATGGCTTTTGGCAGCCTTGATGCATGCAGTGCATTCCCATTCGAGAATTATCTCGGTAAGCTAAAACGGCTTGTAAGGTCTGGAAAGCAGCCCCTTGTTCAATTGGCCAAACGTCTCACAGAGATGTCCACTTCTCCTCTCTCTGTGGTGACCTCCAGGTCGAAAACCAAAAGGCCAAATAATGCATTTATTCTTGCTGAAGGAAAGTGCTGTGAGGCCATTGAAGAGAGAAATGAATCGGATGATTCAGGTACTCCGTTGCTGATGTGCAGATGTTTTGAAAGATCTGAACCACTTTTCAGAGATCCAGTAGACTCAAGAACACTTGGATGTTTAAAAGTCCAAAGAAGATATTCAGTGATGAAGCTCATACCAGAACGCAAGCTGACAAGAATGGCCATAATGATAGAAAAAGGCCAGGAGTTGATTTTCTTGGCAGTCCTGCATGAACACTGAGCACAGGAAGAATCTCTCTACCTCTCTCTCTCTCTCCACTGGGACAGTCTATAGGCATCACATTTAAGGACATCATTGACAGCAAGGACAGACATTAAGGTTATTCAAATAAGATTTTAAACATTCTAGTACAGTCCGGAACTTGTTATCGCACAATAAACTCTGACAGTGTCACCAGGCTTGTATCACACTGAAGGATTTTATTTCACAATAAACGTATGATTGTACATTATCTCTGTTACACACTTACCTCATAAGTTATTGAACATGAAAAATTGATTTAAAACATTTTAGTAGCTAATTTTTTTATTTAAATGCAGACATTCTGGCTAAGAATCCAGTATTCAGTGTAATTTAATAAGCAAGTAATAAGGTACGAGAGGTTAAGTGTGAATAAGTAACTTATTTACGATAAAGTACTAGCCTCAAGTATGTTATTGCTTTTAAAAAACAGTTACTAAATATTAAATTTCATATTAAAATATGAAAAATATGAATGAAAGAAACGTAAACAGCACCAGAATATTTTGATTAACGTTGCCCTTAACTTTTCACATAACTTTCAATTATTTCACAGAACAGATGTTTACATATAGCCCATAACATGTAAGGGATGATTCAAGACTTGTCGTGCGTTAAAGGGTTTTAATGCACTACGTGGAGGCCATGAACCATTGGTTACTTTTAATACTATGCAATACCCAGATCATCATTAACAGTTTTTGTTTTTATAGTTTTGTATTAGCCTTTTGTTTGATATGAACTCTGCCTACTGATCCTCAGAGAAATCCAATTTCATTTTAACAGATGGCCACAAAACAGTATGCAGTGGTGGAATTTTCAGACGACAATTCGGTCGAAATTGTCCCCACCTCATGGTTGGAGGAGAGCAAAGAGGTATGTTTTTGTTTCAATCAATGTTTTTTTGTTTTAACTTAATTTACAGCTTATGCATATATTTACAGTGTTTTATATTTACTTTTTCAGGGAAAAATATTCTGCTATTGGACTTTTTCCAATGTGCGGCAGCTTGTGAAAGGCTGCAGTTTACCTGACAGGATCAACTGGAGGAAGTTACAGTTAAAAAAAATTTGGCTGAAAACAGGTAAAGGAATTCCATTGTAGGATATATATAATATCCAGTGCTAGGAATGGGAATGGGGAAATGCAGGGAGAGATCAAGGGATTGACATTCAAGGGGGATGGAGGAATTTCATATTGTATCCATAAAATACCATCTAAACACTATGCACTTTTCACACATACATAAAGCAAGATTTTCTTCATCTATAGGTAAAAAAAAATATCCCTGCTCAAATTTCAATGAAAATGATTAAAACTAAATGTCAAGAGCATTGCTAAAAAGGTATATTTGACCCAACATTTTTTTAGGCTCATACAGCACAGCTGTAGAAAAATGTTCCCGTGTTGTGGAGACTTCAAATATTGAAACAGAGGACACCACAAGAACTAAAAAGAGGGCACAGAAGAAGCCAAAGAGATTTCTGTCAGAAAAAGATTCCTCCTCAAGTGGTAACAATTCAAATCACTTCCAAAACCATTATTCCAACTCTTCAAAAGACTGAAACATTTCTTAAAACTATAAACAGTTTGAAACAAGTCACTCATTCTCTAGTTTACTAAATGCTATTTAAATATATTTTTTCCTTGAAGCACATATACACATTGTAGTAGAGTAGGCGGGGCGAGACCGCGATTCGAGGCCGGTGTGCGCACAGCTGGCGCTCATCCACAATTACTCACCGGACTCGAACCACGGTCTCGCCCCGCCTACTCTACTACACACATAAAGCTCTATTCATTTATTCTGAGATGTTTCTGAGAAAACAAATTAATGAACAAAATTTAAGTTGTGACGTTTTGGGCACCTCAATAACCCTAAAATAAAACCTTTAACCAATTGTGATTAAAAACAAAAAATATGTATTAAAGGAAAGAATGTCATTGTTCCATATAGACAAGTTTCTTTGGACAAATTGTATTTTGCTACTTTGTTTCAGATATTTAGATTTGACATGATTAGATTTAAGATACAATTTGAACTGTTTTTGTGAACTCTTTGCTAGAGCTAGTCAGTCCCAATCGTGGAGAGCATGTATTCTGCATAGTTTAGTTCCAACACTTATCCAACACACCTGTTCATCATTTGCAAATAGTCCTGAATACTTAGATCAGCTTGGTTAGTTGAATTTGATTCAGGTTGGAACTAAACTCCGCAGGAGACCAGCCCTCCAGGAGCCGAGTTGACTAGACCTGCTCTAAGCTTTATTTTAACACAATTTGTTCTTTTTTTCAGATGATTGTAGAGTTTTAGCAAAGAAGAAGTCAGAAAAAAGTATATGCAAACCTGTTCCACCTAAATGTAAGTTGGTGGCATTAAAAATAATACATAATTGTTTTCCAGCCTTGATGTTCTATCAGTTTTTTATTTACAGACACACCCTTGTCCAAGACTCCTCTGGACATGGGTTCGTACAATATAAAAATATGTTTTTAAGTATTAGTACTAGACATGCAGTATATTACTCTCTTTTTCTCTCTTGCGTTTTGACTTCTAACAGACAACAATGACATTTCAAGTGGTTGTTCTGTAAATTGTAAGCATATATTTTCTTATTTAATTTTCATAACCTGAAACCTTATCAGTAAGGCATCATTTAATAGTTTATTTGGTAATTTTTTCTACAGCAGAAGAATCTCTGCAGAAGTACCCACAGCAAAGTGTGTCTTACAATCTTCAAGGTTGTGCAAAATGTGATTGCATTCTTGTATTTATTGACTATTAAAATTAGAGTATCTCTCTAATAATTGAATAACACTTTTAATACTTTTAAAACTTAAAAATATTTTTAGAAAAGGGTCAGTGCTGGTCCTTGATTTTGATCCTGGTTCTAAGCCGTTATAAAAAAACAGTAACCCACTGCTTCTTGGGGCTTATTGCTTTATTTTGCAACAGTTGCCAAAGAGCTCCTTTTAGAAGAGCCCCAGTCTTCGTCTGAAGCAGCAACAAAGAGTAAGTCCGTTTATTAATTTTCCAGATTAAAATAAAGCATATTCAATATTATTCTAAATGCTTTACAGACTATCGCACAAAAGTCTTGCAAAAGTTACAAAACATTGTTGAAAACCAACAAGAAATCCTGGCCATGCAGCGACAATTGCTGGCTTCTACAGCTGTGATGGTAGTAGAGGATGGAGGGGACCTTCTTCACAATGGGCCGTGTCAGACAGTGGAAGAACTTCAGCTGCTGGATTCTGAACTTGCCCACAAGGACAAACAAATAAAGATGGTAAATATATATGTATATATAAATACAGTGAGGAAAATAAGTATTTGAACACCCTGCTATTTTGCATGTCCTCCAACTTAGAAATCATGGAGGGGTCTGAAATTGTCATCATAGGTGCATGTCCACTGTGAGAGACATAACCCTATAAATGCAACTTCAACTAATTGTAAAGTGCTTCCTTTATAAAGAATGCTGCTATCTCACATTAAAGTAATAAGCCCCAAGAAGCCGTGGGTTACAGTGCATTTTATAACAGCTAAGGGGCGTATAGGCACGACGCGAAGCGGACTGCTTTTATAAAACAGTTACTCCATATGCTTAGCAAGGTTTCATTAAATAAAGTAAATAAAATGATATTTAGGCTATGTGGTGCGGTCAGCCGTTATGTATTGGGGTATTTTATAACGGCTAAGAACTCCGCTCAGCCTATCAGAATCAAGGACCAGAACTGACCGTTTTATAAAATGCAGTAAAGCAGTCCTTTTATAGAGTAAAAAAAGAATACCTGTAGTTATGGTGTACCTTTAGAGTCTTCGTAGTGCGTTAAAAGACAACCTTATCGGAAAAAACAAAGCCCTGAACTTATTTTGTATAGTCTACTAATAATAATTCTTAATATAACATTAAACTTCAAATACTAGGCCTACTCACCCTCCTGTCATTAATGCATCTCTTGCTGTACGACATAGGAAGTTTTTTTTAATGATAACGTTTTTAACATAATATATATATAATTATGTGATAGTTCACCCAAAATACTAAATTCTTATTCATTTACTTACCCTCTTATCATTTCAAACCTGTACGACTTTTTTGTACGGAACACAAAAAATGTTTGCTATTTTGAAGAATGTTGGGAACCATTATTCATTGACTTGACATTGGTTTTGTGTCCACACACTGGAAGTGAATGGGTACGGCCATTGTTTGGTTACTAACATCCTTCAAAATATTTTTTTATATATACTTTTGTGTTCTGTATAAGAAAGAAAGTCATACAGTTTTCAAATGATAAGAGTGTGAGTAAATGATTATTATTATTTACTTAAAATGTGTTATAACTTAAAAAGAAACATCACTTTCTGTAGTACAGCAAGAGATTATGGCTGCATTAGCAAGAACAGGTACACAATAATTTAAATCAAACAAAATCCAGCAACAATATGCAGCCCAGCCTGCATAATCGAACTCCACAAAAACCCAGATAACAGAACCTTTGGCAAAGATTTACAAATCTTTCTGAATATTAAAAACACAAAAAGTAATAATTAATTCAACATCAATATACAACATCCTGATCAGTTTTGACTTAATATAAGTTTTCCAAATAAGCACTAAGAACATACACTTGTATGTGAAGGGAAATTAACTTGTTTTGAGTAGATGGATAATTTACAGTTTATATTTACTGTATATTTACTGTTTATCACTGTTAAAATAAATCCCCATCTAAAAAATGCTTGTGTGTTTTTAACCCATGGCTGGGTCAATATTGGACTGAACACATGGTTGGGTTATTTCAACCCAAATGTTGGCTTGTTCTCACGGTTGGGTAACAACAACTCCGCATTTGGGTTAATATAACCCAACCATGTGTTCTGTGCAACATTGATCCAGCCATGGGTTAAAAACACACCAGCATTTTTTTTGTAAAAACATTGTATAGTGTTAATATGTACGCAAAGTAGGAAGAGTAAAAGTTATGTAGTGTTGTGTTAATGAGATAACAGGCACAATAAGTGATGAAAATGTGAACAGGTACAGAAAAAAACCAACCACAACTGACTACTAAGAGTCAACTGCAACATATCTGGTAGACACATACAATCTGTTAAAATCTCACCATGCAGAGGAGGACTAAACAACTCCACAAACACTATTTCTGCCATACACATCTCTGTTTATTAGGCACATTAGTTATACCAAGAAATGATTGTTAATTATGGATGATAGCGTAATCATCAAATATTATGTGGTAGCCTCATTCCATCCTATCCATTTTTACTATCTAATTATGTATGTGATGTTTTATTTTGTTTTGTTTTTATTATATTAGGCCTGTAAAACTATTGCTTAAAGTCCAGCTGTGTTGTGGTTAGCATATTCCAAATGATTTTTTCACATTATGCACATATACGATTTAAACTACTGCATCCTTTAGACTAAATGACATCAAGAATCAATGAACACTTCTTAACGATGGTTCAAAACAAATGAAAAACTTTATACCACAATGCATGCTGGGTACCATAAACAAAACTCATCCATGGTTCCCAGCATGTACTGCGCATGAACATGTTTTGCAGATAAACTGTCTTGCTTTTATTTGCTTTTATATTTGCTGTTTTTTTTGGGGACTTTCGCAGCTAATTTTGTGATGTTGATTGATTTGTTTATTCACACAGCTTGTTCATGTCAGTTCTGTCACAAATAAAAATCAAAAGTCTTAAGCACATTATAGAATTTTCATACCAACAAAATGTTTGAAGCAAGTTATTTATATCTTGCTGTAGTGTGTCCTAAGGAAA
The DNA here is from genome assembly GCF_015846415.1 of Triplophysa dalaica. Lineage (NCBI taxonomy): Eukaryota > Metazoa > Chordata > Actinopteri > Cypriniformes > Nemacheilidae > Triplophysa > Triplophysa dalaica. Next base: position 433,362 of record NW_026622635.1, on the reverse strand, counting down.
TTTAAGTTTACATTCCAAGCAATCCTTTTGTCATTATTTTTGATAAATCAGTGAGATTTTTTGTACGTGTACCGAGAGTCTGAAAATAATAGATATGGTCCACACAGAGATGTGGTCTTGTCATCATCTGGTCTGTTTATTACATTAAGAAGGAGAAAAGAATGATACAGACTAAACCCTGTGACAATGTCTCAAAGACACTTGAAGGAGCACCTGCAAACATCCAGTACAATGAAGTTTTGGGCACTTTTTTCTGTGATCTGTAAAGTGGGGATGCTTAATAAAAAAAATGTCATAAATCAATATTATTTATCAATTAGCTTCTACATTTCTGTGTGGAGCATTCATTGTTGTCAGACTCCCTGTACATACAGAAACGTCACTGGATTTTCAAAAATAATAACAAAATGAATGCTAGGAAATGTAGACTTACATTTCCTATAGACACACTACAGCAAAATATAAAAAACTGGCTTAAAACGTTTTGTTGGGTAAGACTTTTGCACATTATTCTTTATGGTGTTGACTTCTTGAGCATCAGGGAATGTTGTTTAAGATATTTGTTTCTTGTTACTTTTTTGTTTATTTTGAACAAAATCAATGCACTGTCGATTTAATAAAGAGTTACCAGCTTGTAACTTGTTACAAAGTATAATACATAAAAAATAGGGTTGAAAGATAGGTATGTGGTTTCTTAATTTAGCAGTTTGCCATTTCCCGGCCAAAAATGGCTAACCTGCACCAGGTCTGGACTGGGACACAATGTTTCCTTTTTACAATCTGTTAGTCTACAACCCTTTTGAGGTACCGATACAATGAGTTATCAATACATGTGTTCTTCTCTCCATCTTATTCTCCTTCTCATCCCCTGCTTCCTTCAGATGTATATATTCTTCAGATTCTACTATAATCTGATTATTTAGCATTGCAGTGTATGGCAGTTAAGACTTGATAAGCAAATTTGAACTCACATGATCAAAAAATACAAATAGATCAATATTTATGAATGTCTTTGAACACACTTCAATTTTTTAATTAAATTCCTTCATTGCATTAATTATTTATCATATTTTATTACAGATGAACTACCTTCGATCCCTTGGGGGCTTAAATCCTGGTGCTGCGGTCCGCAAAATATTGCGCAAGATTGCCCTAAATGAGGTCTTGGGGGCCTACAGTCTGAAAGGAAAGAAAAATAAAAAGGCCTTCCAAGACCTACAAATTTGTAACTTAGTAATAGGCAAGTTTTTTTTCCTGACTTGTGTCATTTTAGGGTCATTAAAAAGTTTTGTTTTACTGTGTGAACATAAAGGGAGTATTTATCTGATCAGAGATTGTCATTCTATTTTACAGGAGCAACACAAAAAAACTTTAGGAAGCTGAGGGCAACTGATGTGGAGGACGAAATTTCTCTAGTTTTAAAATATGCCCCACACAGGCATTTGAAATGGTAAACAATGTTATTTGTAAATTATCAGTATGATTCAATCAACTCTCTAACTTTTTATAAGACGGGCCAATAGGTTTAGAAAAGATTTGTAAATTAATTGCAGGCAGTATTAACGATCAACATTATTCATTGGAGACACTGCAATTAATAACTATTTCACATAATAAGTATTCACTTCAACTATAGTGTTTAAGATTCGTCTTATTCATTTCCTTTTTGTTTTGTTTTCAGATGATGCTGAAGTGAAGATAGTGGACTTGCTTCTGTATTTTAATTAATTGTAGACTATATATATCTCATTATACATTTAATAAATAGTAATTTTAATGTTATGTATACAATTTCATATTACCAATTAGTTTAACATCTTAAAGATATTATTCTCCAGTTGTTTTATTTGAATGTTGTTTAAGGTTTTTCATGTAGTTTATATTATATTTCTCATTCTACATTTAATAAATAGTAATTAAACTATCATTTTAAAATTAAATTTTTAGCTATTAGTTTAATGTTTTAAAGTTAATGTTATGTTCTTTGTATTTGTTTTATTTGTATGTTGTTCAAGGGTGTTTATGCAGTTTAATTTAAAAATGTTGATTGATTTAACCCCGGTTCTTGTTCTTTAAGCAATAAACAAGCTATAACACATGATTTCAGATTTATTTGCATTAATCATAACATTAAGGTTAGGGGAACGTTCCCCTAACGTTAGAGGAACGTTCCCGTAACGTTAGGTGACTGTTCCCGTAACGTTAGGGGAACGGTATGGGGACGTTCCCCTAACCTATAGGGAACGTTCTTATAACGTTAAGAAAACTTTCCTGGAAAACCAACAGGGAACGTTAGAATATCTGTTCCGGGAACGTTCTGGGAACCATGCGCTAACGTTCCCAGAACGTTCCCGGAACCAAAAATTGTTTACTGGGTAGCAGTTTGCTCCGCACAAGGGGACGACACCACTTTTCCTTACATTTCTGAATAATTACCTTCATCTTTCTTAATAATTACATTCGATATCAACTTACTTTTCTACATCACATTTATGTAACATTAGAAGTTGATTCTAGAAGCTGCGGCATCTGAAGCTGCAGCTTCTCATAGGGCATCAATACAGTTTTATATTACATTAAAACAAATCACATTAAATAAATATTTGACATCTGAAATTAACATCGACAAATGGCGCCAGTTGTACATAACTAACTCGAAATACCAACAAGGACAGGAGAAGGTCGATTTAAGTCGATTAAAATAAGAATAAAAATATGACGACACTCTTTTACATCCACTAAGGGGATAAGCCACGAATTTCTAACATGTAAAAATATAAAGATATTAAGGACTTACTTCTCTTCGAAGACTCCGTTGTTCACTCCGGTGCGGCGACTCTTCATTTGGGCAGCCAACGCGCGAACTGCGTAGCTGGTAACTTCCGCCAAACGCTTATGGCGCGAATGTGTGTGTAATTTGGCGCCAGGTGTATAACTTTGCAATACCAAATCCCTCCTACAGGGGCACTGTTTTAAGTTTACGCAGACACATCATGGTTTAAAAGACCATATTTATAAAGCTACTAAAAAGGGTAGGTAGTGTAATAGAAGTAAAATAGTAACACTAATCAATAAACTACTGCATTTAGTAATCATAAACACATTAATAACAATTTTATTAATTATTTGTTAATAATTATGACAATTTAAATTTCCAGAATTAAGAGACCACTAAAAATGGCCTCATAAACCGATTGGTCTCATAATGCTGGTATGTAAACCTGAAAATTGGTTTCATAAACCACATATGCCAACACATCCTGTGTTGTATAAAGAAGACGGATGTCAGACTCGTGTCTGCTCATCCTGTGTTGTATAAAGAAGACGGGTGTCTGACTTGTGTCTGCTCATCCTCTGTTGTATAAAGATGGGTGTCTGACTCGTGTCTACTCATCCGGTGTTGTATAAAGAAGACGGGTGTCAGACTCGTGTCTGCTCATCCTGTGTTGTATAAAGAAGACTGGTGTCAGACTCGTGTCTGCTCATCCTGTGTTGTATAAAGAAGACTGGTGTCAGACTCGTGTCTGCTCATCCTGTGTTGTATAAAGAAGACTGGTGTCAGACTCGTGTCTGCTCATCCTGTGTTGTATAAAGAAGACGGGTGTCAGACTCGTGTCTGCTCATCCTGTGTTGTATAAAGAAGACGGGTGTCTGACTTGTGTCTGCTCATCCTCTGTTGTATAAAGAAGACTGGTGTCAGACTCGTGTCTGCTCATCCTGTGTTGTATAAAGAAGACTGGTGTCAGACTCGTGTCTGCTCATCCTGTGTTGTATAAAGAAGACGGGCGTCTGACTCGTGTCTACTCATCCGGTGTTGTATAAAGAAGACGGGTGTCAGACTCGTGTCTGCTCATCCTGTGTTGTATAAAGAAGACTGGTGTCAGACTCGTGTCTGCTCATCCTGTGTTGTATAAAGAAGACTGGTGTCAGACTCGTGTCTGCTCATCCTGTGTTGTATAAAGAAGACGGGTGTCAGACTCGTGTCTGCTCATCCTGTGTTGTATAAAGAAGACGGGTGTCAGACTCGTGTCTGCTCATCCTGTGTTGTATAAAGAAGACTGGTGTCAGACTCGTGTCTGCTCATCCTGTGTTGTATAAAGAAGACTGGTGTCAGACTCGTGTCTGCTCATCCTGTGTTGTATAAAGAAGACGGGTGTCAGACTCGTGTCTGCTCATCCTGTGTTGTATAAAGAAGACGGGTGTCAGACTCGTGTCTGCTCATCCTGTGTTGTATAAAGAAGACGGGCGTCTGACTCGTGTCTGCTCATCCTGTGTTGTATAAAGACGGGTGTCTGACTTGTGTCTGCTCATCCCACGTCTTTGTCATCCATTGTCTAGCGTTACATTATATTATCACGCTCTAATACATGTAAAGGCCTTAAACCATTTAACTGTGATTTGAAACAGTTGCTTTGGCTCGTTATATATGGGTGTTATAGATGGATGACTGCGTCAGTGAATGTCTGTCAGACAGCGCACATCAGTATTAAGTTCCCTTTTGTTCTTAAATAAAAACACCAGTTTATGCCAGAATCCGGTTTTGTCAAGCATTTTCGTTAGCACAGATTTCAACATGTTAAACAAATTCCCCAAAGAATGTAAAGAGCTGTGAAGATGGGAGAGTTGTCAGTAGTGCTAGACGGTTATTTCTTTAACGATTATTCTTGCGATCATTTTATTGATTAGACGACTAATTGGGCGATATATCTAACGATAATTTTTCTGTTGCTCGATTAATAAAAAACATAATGTATCTCAAATAAATACCAAATAATCTAAATAATATACTTTATTAATCAACAGTTTTGCACAGCAAAAATTATTCTGCTTTATGCTAAATAAAATAATTTTACTGTTATACAAAATGAAAGGCCAACCTGTTTACTCTTTACAGTACCAACATAACTCTCTCATTCAAAAAATTCTAAAGTTGTAGTGCAGTGCACAGTATTGACATTCCTGAGAGTGATTAACACAATATAAATTCCTGTTTTTGCGTATATTTTGCGTGCATTGTGCCACGTGTAATGGGGATACAAGAGCGTATGACAATGGGGATATAATCCAAAGGCTATTTAATAGTAAATCCACAAGGAAACATAGGAATCCAGGAGCAAAACACACGTTAACATAAACAATAGCCGACAATGAATACACTTTAGGGGAGAACTTAAATACAACATATAACAAGGGATCAACAGGTGCTGGGGATAAACTAACAATGAAACACAAGTGAAAACTAATTAACTAATAATGAAATGAACAATGGGTGGAAAAAAACAAACAAAACATACAACAACTGTGACACATTGCATCTCTTTCCCAAGATAGGAGGTTCTTTGCTCTGTCCTAGAAAACATGAGAGCAATGCATATTTTAACACCAGCTATGACTCTGGGGTATTTAAATCTACTCTTAACCTCATTGTAGTGCTATGCTATCATCAGTTTATTTGAATAATATTATCTAGCAGCTGTTTACTTTGGTGGTGCTAGGCTAACCAATTAACCAACATATCTTAGATCTCTGTGCAGTTTGTGCGTGCTAGGCTAGTAGTAACGTTCACGACGCAAAAATATGACGTCGACGCGTTGCTACAGGCCTAGGTGTCAGATCTGCGTAGAGAGGCAGCTCTTAAAGTGACCGCATCCTAAAACCCAGGGCCAGATAAACACTTCGCTGTACCCTAGGCAACAATATTCAAGTACCCCATCATCACGACCCCAGGATCACCATAATCTGGCAAAATACAGATTCAATTATAAAAAATATACTCAATATTACAATAACTAACTGTCATCAAGTGCATTTTGATGTACAGATGTGCAAACGCTCATAGAACTACAAATGCACCACTATGTTCTCTTGTCAAGGCCACTCATTTATGATGTTATGAAAACAAAATGCATCGGCATCAGCATAATCTGGCAAAATTGACCCACTACATAGAGAGTGAAGGAAGTATCCTCCATTTACACAAATAAATAAAGAAGCAACCACTCAAAGAATCCAGTATTTATTCAACAACACCTAGACCCAGCACAAATGTATTGTATTTATAGAGCCATCACAGAGGAAGTCAACAGACACAAACAAAAATCCATAATCTCCTAGAATCAAGTATCATTTGGACTTCAGGTCATTTTAATAAGAAATCACCTGTCACCTCAGAATTCTACAGGACAATCAAGTTATAATACAATATCAGCATTTTGAAATCTGCTGTTTTCTCTCAACGACAATAAACAATTTACAAGCATTTTCATGGATCCACCACAAGGAAAAAATCAATAAAATGCAGTATCATCTGCTCCTAAACTCATTTTAACTTTTCTTAAAACAGAAAACAGCCTGTCACACCAAAGTCCAACAAGACAGGCAAGGGTTAAACATTTCAGTGCAAGATGCACATTTGGAAATCTGTAAATTTCTCTCAATTAGACAAGACAAAAAGAAATGCTAAATGATCTGGCAAAACATACTAATTCTAAATTTAATCCTAAATAATGGGGGAGAGCATGTTTAAATTTGAAAGGCTTGATTTCATTTGGCAAACATATTTTACTCTGGCATTTTTCTGGACTTTGAATGTGCAAACTAGTGTAAGCGAGAAAGTCCAGAGATCCGTGTCTGTGGTACAGGGGCTGCTCGCAGACTCGACGAGCGGTTCAGATGCAGCCAGGGGCTCTCCGCTCTCGGGGCTGTGAACATTAGCTAGCGCCGGCAGTGAAGAAATGTCCTGGCTAGCAGAGCTGTCCTCATTGATGGATGCTGCCCTTGCTGAACAGCTCCTTACGTTTACTAGTGTGAAGACATTCCCTATTTTCGGTGTATACATTCACTATTTGTCTTGTGTGCTAACTGTTTCTCTTTTTAAGCGTATATACAAAGAGTCATCAAGCAACCTTGGTAAGTTAGGATTGCACTTCATACCCGGTGAGTTATGGCTTCTATTCCTATTGTTGTTACTTGCACCTCATGTCATATGTTTAGTTTAGCCTTCTCTGTCAGCGCCGAGGGTTTTACATGTGATAAATGCAGGGAAGTAGTTAGGCTGACGGAGAAGATCTTAGAATTAGAGTCTCGCATCCAATCTTTATTTGAGGATAGTAAGAGTGTTAGGACTGTAGAAAACACTTCGGATGCGAGCAATGTTAGCGCACACAGCTCGGTTCCGGTTGAAAATCCCCTGCAGCTGGGAAACTTTGTGACGGTGAGACGGCATAGTCGCAGGACATAACATCACTCAACCGTTCCGATTAAAGTCTCGAACAGGTTTGCCCCGCTCAGTGACGCACCGACTGAGAAACCTGCTGAAAGTGCCCTAGTGATCGGTGATTCTATTGTCCGGAACGTTAACATAGAGACACCAGCCACCATAGTCAAATGTTTACCGGGAGCCAGAGCGCCTGACATCAAGTCAAATTTAAATGTGCTGGCTAAGGCTAATCGTAAATACAGTAAGATTGTTATTCATGTCGGCACAAATGATGTTAGACTCCGTCAATCAGAGATCACTAAAGATAATATTAAAGAGGTGTGTGAGCTCGCAAAAACGATGTCAGACACTGTAATATTCTCTGGCCCCCTTACTGCTTACCGTGGTGATGAGATTTATAGCAGATTATCATCACTAAATGGCTGGTTGTCTGAGTGGTGCCTGCAGAATAACATAGATTTTATAAATAACTGGAAGAGTTTTGAGGGCAGACCTGACCTGTTGAAACGAGATGGTCTCCATCCCTCCTGGGATGGGGTTTCCCTCCTCTCTAGAAATTTGGCACACAGTCTTAATAACGCTAACGTCTGACTACCTAGGGCCCAGGTCAGGAAGGAGACAGAATGGCTTAACCAACTGTCTGCTTGCCGTCTCGCGTCACCGAATACACAAAATATACAACATGTAAAAATCCCTTCTTACAAACAACATAAAATAGAGACTGTGTCTGTCCCCCGGATTAGCAAACATAAGATAATGCGTAAACCTCTTGAAAGTAATTTAATAAACGTTAAACAATTCAAACATGAACAAAATACAGATAATCAACTGTTACGACTCGGATTGCTTAATATTAGATCTCTCTCAAATAAAGCACTTTTTGTAAACGATTTGATAACCGATCATAAAATAGACATGCTTTGTTTGACAGAAACATGGCTAAAGCCAGATGATTATATTACTCTAAATGAATCCGTTCCCCATGATTATTACTATAAACACGAGCCTCGTATAAAAGGTAGAGGGGGAGGTGTTGCTGCACTTTACAATAATTCTCTTATCACCTCTCAGAAGTCAAATTTTAAATACAATTCTTTTGAAGTCATGGTACTTCACGTATCGACACCTGATACTAAGGACAAAACATTTTTAAAATTTATTCTAGCTATTGTATATAGGCCCCCAGGGCACCACACAGATTTTATTAAAGATTTTGGTGGGTATTTATCAGAACTAGTACTGGCCGCAGATAGAGTCCTTGTCGTCGGTGACTTTAATATTCATGTAGACAATGATACAGATGCCTTGGGACTGGCTTTCAAAGACACTCTTAACTCCATGGGCGTTAGTCAACATGTGTCAGGACCCACTCACCTTCGTAATCATACTTTAGATTTAATACTTTCTTATGGTATAAATGTGGACGATGTTAAAATCGTTCAGCAGAGTGAAGATATTTCGGATCATTATCTGATATTATGTTTGCTTCAATGGCCTAAGGCTGCAAATCAAACTCCTTGTTACAAATATGGTAGAACGATTACTTCAACTACCAAAGATGCGTTTCTCGATAATTGTCTAAAATATCTAGCATGAGTAATAACGTTGACGATTTTGACACTACTATTGAAAATTTTAACTCTACTTTCTCGGAAATATTAGACACAGTTGCTCCTCTGCGTTTAAAGAAAATTAAAAATAGCAGCCCAACACCGTGGTATAATGAACACACTCAGACTCTAAAAAATGCATCCCGTAAAATGGAGCGCAACTTTAAGAAAACGAATTTAGAGGTATTTCGTATAGCATGGAAGGATAGTACTCGAAATTACAGGAATGCCATAAAAACGTCTAGATCCGCCTACTTTTCAACACTAATAGAGGAAAACCATCACAACCCTAGGTTCTTATTTAACACCGTGGCTAAATTAACAAAAAATAAGTCGTCATCGACTTCAGATTCTGATTATCAGCATAACAGTGATGAATTTATGAACTAATTCACGAGTAAAATCCAAGATATAAGAGAAAAAATTATAACAATTCAACCAGAAGTGAAACCCGCTGAACAAACTAACTACAGCACCCCTAAGGAGAAATTGCAATTATTTTCTACAGTAGATCACGATGAACTGTCTAAAATCATTAGATCATCTAAATCAACAACATGCATGCTAGACCCTATACCTACAAAACTACTGAAAGAAATGCTCTCAGAAATTATAGATCCTCTTCTCAGTATTATTAACTCATCTCTGACATTAGGACATGTGCCTAAAGCATTTAAGGTGGCTGTTATAAGGCCTCTTTTAAAAAAAAAAAACTCGACCCTAAAGAACTAGGGAATTACAGGCCTATATCGAATTTACCTTTTATATCTAAAGTTCTGGAAAAAGTAGTTTCAACTCAATTATGCTCCTTCCTCCAAAGGAATGACATTAATGATGAATTCCAGTCTGGATTTCGAGCATGTCACAGTACAGAGACTGCTTTGATCAGAGTTACAAACGATCTGCTTTTAGCGTCTGACCGTGGCTGTATTTCGTTATTGGTGCTGCTAGACCTCAGTGCTGCATTTGACACCATTGACCACAGCATACTTCTACATAGACTCGAAAATTACGTCAGCATTAACGGAATAGCATTGAAATGGTTTAAGTCTTATTTATCCGACCGTTTTCAATTTGTAGCAATAAACAATGAGGTGTCCCGCAAATCATAAGTCCAGTACGATGTACCACAGGGCTCAGTCTTGGGACCCCTGCTCTTCGCGTTATACATGCTACCTCTAGGAGATATAATAAAGCGACACGGAATTAGCTTTCACTGTTATGCTGATGATACTCAACTTTATATTTCCTCGAAGCCTCATGAAACCCAGCAGTTTCATCGAATAAAGGATTGCATAGTTGACTTAAAAATGTGGATGAGTAACAATTTTTTTACTTCTAAACTCGGACAAAACAGAAGTGTTACTTACTGGACCGAAAACTGCTATGCATAACAACCAAGAATACTGCTTAACGATTGACGTATGCTCCATAAAATCCTCGTCATCAGCTAAGAATCTTGGCGTTGTATTCGACAGTACTCTGTCATTTGAAAGCCATGTCGCCAACACCTGTAAAATTGCATTTTTCCATCTTAAGAATATATCTAAATTACGTCATATGCTGTCACTGTCAGATGCAGAGAAATTAATTCATGCATTCATGACATCAAGACTAGATTACTGTAATGCACTTCAAGGTGGTTGCCCTGCGGGCCTATTACAAAAACTGCAACTGGTTCAGAACGCGGCAGCTCGAGTGCTTACACGTACAAAAAAGTATGAGCATATAACCCCGGTTCTGTCAACCTTGCACTGGTTACCTATAAAGAATCGCATTAACTTTCAAATGCTATTAGATTGTTAATGATAATCTTAAATCCTTAATTTTTATATTTTTATTAAGCCTTGTTGTGCAAGCACTGTTGAGCTTGTGCAGAGGCAGCAGCTTTTGCCAGAGGGGAACTGGAATCCCCTGGTTGGGCCTGGGTTCCCCTGAGGTTTTTTTTCCTCGATGGGAGTTTTGGGTTCCTCACCACCGTTTGCATATTGTTTTGCACTATCTGCCTGGCCGGGGGGGCTGCTTTAGAATTCATACTTGTATTCAATGTGTCTCATGTACAGCTGCTTTGTAACAATGAAAATTGTAAAAAGCGCTATATAAATAAAGTTGAGTTGAGTTGGTGCTGTAGACGGGGAGCGCTGTCAACTCACGAAAACATTGTATAAAAAAAAAACTTTGCATGCCATAGTTTACAGAGGACTGGGGGGAAATGTGCATTAATACTCCTTCATGTTATGTGGTTTCCCAGAGGAAAATTTTATTGCTCAAAGCTTGCTTTTCTATAGCTCAGGAGACAAATTTGAGATTCTCATCTAAGCCTTATTTTAATCTATATTTTGTCTAAAATTCACTAGGAGCAATAGGTGAGACAGAATAATCAGAGGGAGTCATACCTGAGACTAAAAGGAGATGCCTTCCTAATCTCAATTCTGTGTTTTTAATGACTCCTTTATTTCTCCTTTGAAAACGAAAATGAGCGATACTGGAGCTACTATGGAGCAATATCCGACTCTCTCGCTCACTCTCCCTCTCATGCACACAAACACACACGCACGCACATGAATTACTAATTCAATCATATGACCTTTTCCTCCTAACAGACTAGATTCACCATTCTAAACAACACAGATCATCCACTTCAGAACATCTTGATGGACCAAAGAAAAAACGGACGGGAATGCTATTCTCTCTTCACTGGAGGACAGACAGAAGATCTATCCACAACCATTAGGCTTTAAAAATCTATAGCAAATGGCAGATTAGCTGATGTAATAAAGAAATTTGAATTTGAATCTTTATTTAAATCAAAATAACATTAACAAATTTAAAGACATTTTGAAGAGAGCAAAAACTGTTTAAATATAGTCATAAAAAAAAAGCACTTTAGTTCATATTTTGTAGTGTAAAATTCTGTTTTTAAAACAGCAACAATTTTAACAATGTTATGAGCAGTGGCAGGCCAGGTTTACAACAATAAACTTGAGTCTCTGACGCCAACATACATAATTTGAAAACAAGTACTTTTTGTGAACATTGTCATTTCAACAAATGTCTCTGTGTGCCCCATCCAAAATTTACAGTGTTGTGGCCCTGATGCGGCATTTGTTTATGAAGGCTTTCTTGACCTTACTTTTTTCAACCGGTGTCCAACCATCCAGTGTACTACAGCGCATGACATAAGCTGCAAGAATAAAAGAAAAGAAAGCACGAATTACAGATTGCATTGAGTAACCGCAGTTACCACAACAGTATTAACAACTTTTTTCATCCTGTTACGACAAAATTCACATTGTAATATCTCTATTGATCACACATAAGGAAATGCAGCAAAACTCTGAGGACAGTGAAACAATCATAACATTTAACGTAGTTATTTGATATATGGGTCCAACACCTCTTATTGGGTTCCCACACATTTTTTACCAATTAATTTTCATAACTTTTTCCACAAATTGTTAACAACCACATGAGCAACATACTTACTTAGAATTGCATTGACTTTGAACTTATCCAGGACTCTCTTCCCATCTGGCACCTTTCCGTGTTTCCCAAATGCCACAGCATTCTGGCACTCCTTTGCAGTAAAGAATTCATCAAAAAGAAGATGGAACAAGCGAAGGCAGTCCTTCTTTGCGGTTGCATGGATTCCAGCCAGGTGAGTCGAGGACAAGAGGCCACTTCCTGGATATAGCTCCTGCTGCCGAGATCTGCCTTTTGGAGCCCAAACACCACCCTGAGGTTGGATCTGTTCCACTTTGTCCAGGAAACTTCTGAATGCCTCGAGGTGCTCACCACCTGTGACACAAAAGATGTATATTACCTTACAGGAACACAGCAGCATTCATAAAGTAAAAAAAAGACAATTTTTTAAAATCCCAAAGATTTCATGATTGGATAAGAGTTTTACCAAATTGTTAAAAGTTTTTAAGATTTAGCTTTGGCATCAAATAACTCCCAATGTCCAAAGTAAGACAATGTAGTAGAACTTTAAACATATACCAATATAAAAACATAATTACAATTTTATGTTGCACAATTTAATACACAATTAGATTATTACCCACGTTTTTTTTTTTTACACAACTCTTCTGAACAGATACAGTTGTTTTCAAAATTATTAAACCCCCACTGAAATTGACTGTTTTGGTCGGTTTGACATTGATTATGATCATTCAGTCATCCTGCTTACAATTAAATCAAAGAGGCACGTGTAGGTCAGACAAATATAACATAACATTTATAATGAAATAACCACAAATGTCTTTTCTGAGCTCACATCATTATCAGTTTTATTCAACCCCCAAGTGACATTCAATCTTAGTACTAAGTACAACATCCTTTTACAGTTATAACAGCTTTTAAACGTGAAGCATAGCTTGACAAGTGTCTTGCAGCGATCTACGGGTATCTTCGCCCATTCATCATGGGCAAAAGCCTCCAGTTCCGTCACATTCTTAGGCTTGCGCACTGCAACTGCTTTCTTTAAGTCCCACCAGAGGTTCTCAATCGGATTTAACTCTGGTGACTGCGATGGCCACTTCAAAATGTTCCAGCCTTTAATCTGCAACCATGCTCTAGTGCAGCGGTTCCAAATCCTGGTCCTCGCGACCCCCTACTCTGCATATTTTGTATGCTTCTCCTACCGCTTCGGAGGTTTGTTTAATACGCCCATAAGAGCCCTGCGAAGTAAACATCACTAGATAATCTGCCATAAATCCCGTTCGAAATGTGGATAATGTTGCGCAAATCTCAAAATTACGGTTAAATTACCCTTCAATCTTCCGTAGTAAATTTTGTTCTTCGTGTTCTTAAGTTAACGTCAGCCGATTTCATGTGTGCAGGGAGTAGAGAGCAATGAACACAGTTCAGGGAACACGTAATCGGAACGCGGTTCATTCATTAAGCTCTCTTCTAATGAGCTAGAGATTTAAATCAGAAGTGTTAAACAAGAGAGATACACAAAATATGCAGAGCGGTGGGTCGCGAGGACCATTGGAGGTATGCTTGGGATCATTGTTCTGTTGAAAGGTCCAACGTCTTCCAAAACTCAGGTTTGTGAAGGACTGCATCACATTGTCATCCAATATCTCCTGGTACTGAAGAGAATTCATGGTACCTTGCACACGCTGAAGCTTCCCAGTACCTGCAGAAGCAAAACAGCCCCAAAGCATGATTGACCCCCCGCCATGCTTCACAGTAGGCAAGGTGTTATTTTCTTCATAGGCCTTGTTCTTCCTCCTCCAAACATAGCGTTGATCCATGGGCCCAAACAGTTCTAATTTTGTTTCATCAGTCCACAGAACACTATCCCAAAACTTCTGTGGTTTGTCCACATGACTTTTGGCATACTGCAGTCGACTCTTCTTATTCTTTGGGGACAGCAAGGGGGTGCGCCTGGGAGTTCTGGCATGGAGGCCTTCATTACACAGGGTGCGCCGTATTGTCTGAGCAGAAACTGCAGTACCCACATCTGACAAATCTTTTCTCAGATCCTCAGCAGTCACACGGGGACTTTTCTCCACTCTACGCTTCAGGTAGCGCACAGCAGTCGAAGTCAGCATCTTCTTTCTGCCACGACCAGGTAGCGTTTCAACAGTGCCCTTTGCCTTGAATTTGCGCATGAAGCTTCCTATGGTGTCTCTTGGTATGTTTAACATCTTTGCAATCTTCTTATAGCCATTGCCCTTCCTGTGAAGAGTAATCACCTGTTCTCTTGTCTTCCTGGACCATTCTCTTGACCTCACCATGTTTGTAACCACACCAGTAAATGTCTAGGAGCTGAGTATCACAGTCATTTTAAAGCTGCCTAATTGGTGCTTATTAGGCTTTATTGCTGCTCCCTGATATCCACAGGTGTTTTCAATACCTGATTGAAAACACTTCATTGAACCTCTGTTCTTCAGAGTGGTAGTCTTTAAGGGGTTGAATAATTATGTCAATGAAGAATTCACAAAAGAAACATTTACTACTGTATTACAAAACTAATTGATGTCATTTTAGTTGCATATGGTTCTTTAAGACGTCCTTGTAGGATTTCATTCTGAATACAATTACAAATGTACACTAAATTCCCTAAAACCATTTACAGCATTGGGGGTTGAATAATTTTGAACACAACTGTAGCTATAGCCCTTTCAAAGGTAATAAACTCCAACACGTATGGCCTCAACTCAACAATAATGTTACAAACCTGCTCTTAAGGGTCAAGGATTTAAATGCACCTTTAATATCCAAAAAAGCCTAATCGACTTTGCTCCAGCATTACAATGACAGTCAGGCGTACCGGATCAATTTGCCATCTAAGAAAAGAAACACGACTTAGGCCTGCAAGTAACATACAACGAGGAAAATTCGCCAGAATCATTTCTCAGGGTGTTAGTCAGGTTTACTACAAAAAATTAAGGTCAACACCTGTTCAAGAGTTGATATCTGGCAACCTCACACAAAGTTTTAATAAAAACATACTAAAGGTCATTGCCGCTGAAGTAAAAAAGAACATGCAAGTACATGAAAATGTGCTTATGGAGATGTATCTAACACAGCGCATCATTAAAGTGTGTGACAGCAACTTCTACGACATGCCTGGCTACATACAACACTTCCAAGTGAACCCATTTTCCGCTCACCTTTACACTGAAGTAGGTCTCAGCATACTGGTTCATCACCTCAGAGAAAAAAAGCCTGTGTCTTTATATCTTGATGCAACTGGTGCTGAGGTTTCAAAGATCCCAGAGCAAAGCAAAAGAGTGCTGTATTATGCAGTCACTTTGCCTGGAGGAGGCAGAGATGCTCCACCTCTTCCAGTGTGTGAGATGCTAAGTAATGAACACAGCATTCCACCACATGCTTGTTGGCTAATGGAGTTCCACCTGAAGCTGTCAAAGTACACCCGGCACAAAGTTTTGACAAAGTCAAAAGATGGAAACAGACTACAGCTGGGCTTTGATGCAAGCTGTTGTTCTGGCCTTCAATCGACAAAGCATTGATGCATACCTGGAGTGGACCTATGCTGTACACATGAAGATCAAGACATGGGCGGAGATAAAAGGAATTTCTATTTTGCATCTCTGTTCTGCCCACATCATCAAGGCCGTCAGTGTCAGCATTGGCAAGAAGACCGGTGACAAAGGACTGAAAGAGTTCTGCACGTTTGTATTTGCCAGGCTTCAAAACACAGTAAATGTTGGGGCAGCAAGTGAAATCTTCAGGCACTTTTTTGTTTTGCTCCTGGCCAGCCATGAGAGTGCAACAGTCAGCAACAGCAGTCAATATCTTGATGGCCTGATTAGACACAAAAAAGCTGCCATAGACGACATTACTGATGAAAAATACATTGACATGTGGGAGAATGAAGAAGAAAGAAGGTCAGCCAAGACAATTGTGGGCCGATCTCCATATTCAAGGCTGTTCAAAAAAGTCTTTGAGGAAGTAAAACACACAGTGGATTCAGAGAAAGGTGAACATAACAGAAATGCTTTCTACTGTCCAGAAGTCCCCATTGTCCTAATGGATAATTATATGGGAATCTACCCACTGTGGAGCGGTGCACTTCTAGGAGATTTAAGGAAACAGGCATCGGACAAGGAGAACACAGGCCACACCTCAGATTCTGCCAAGACAAGGGATACCAATTGCCATGCTGAAACATGGTTTGGAATTGTGAAACACTCCATTATTCACAAGAAAAGAAAATTCAGACCGGCAGAATTTATTCAAAGAATGTACGCATCACTCAAGGGAAGACACAGAGAGCACATCATTAACCACAGTTTACCAGATAACCTCCTTGTGTGTCCAATTAGGCCAAAGAAGAGTGTGGCGTTTGCTGAGGAAAGCTGGGCTAAACGGGAAGAGCCAGCACCAAAAAAAGCTGAACAGTCAAAGTACTACAAAGCAATGCCATCCAAGAAGGATGAAACAACAGACAGTAACCTCCCCAAACACCGCAATTTATGTGACATGACTGTTTCGAAACAGGTAAGTCACGCAATGACGTCAGTCCTTGTCAATGATAACAATCATCCATTTCAATTTTTTAAATATGCAAATAGTTTTATAAACAACTTCAATCTGCTGATTTTATAGGTGGAGTTTTTGTGGACATGTCCAGAAACAGAGATGGTTGTGTCCGTGTTCAAATCAAACTACACTCTGAGACATGCAGACTTCACAACACTATTGCCCCACAAACTGTTAAATGGCGAGGTAGGTCTGTGACAGTAGAAAACTTTTCACCGTTCAATGTTAATACAATAACAACCAGGTCATAACCTCTATGTCATAAGAGTAAGAGTTAAACAGAAAGAAAGAAAGAAAGAAAGAAAGAAAGGAAATAATAAAGGGAGGGAAAGAATTTTTGAGAATGTCAATTTTTTGTCAGTTGATTGTAATTGCTTCTCATTTTGTTTAAAAGTTTGTTACTTTTATAAATGTAATGTTTCAGGCCATGGAATATTACATGTGGGCAGTGCTACAAAAACAGAACAAGTATGGTTGTCTGTTCTTACTGAATCACTATGTGACAGGCGTAATTCTGCACGGCACACGACAGCAGATGGCTCGACAGGCTTTGTCAAATGTGAGTTCATTTCACATTTACATTTACACAAACATGATTTAAAGGGGTCATTTGCCGGAAGTACGTGTTTTTCTTTGTGTTTGGTGTGTTATAAGTTGCCCAGGCATGTATTAGACATGTACAATTGCAAAATTTAAGAGTTATTTTATCTAGAAGCGATTGCTCACCCAGACCTGCCTGAAACGCCTTGTGTAACCACACACCCCGACAATAATGTCATTAAGTTACACAATTTGACTAAGACCGCCCAAATCTAAGCACACCGTCGCCGGTACAACAGGTTTGGAAAGAGGCGTTACATTTCCGACACGCTTGCAGTATTCGACCAATCCCTATGCACTAGTGAACTGGCCAATCATAGCACACCTTGCAATTCAAAGCAATAAGCTTTGGAAAATATCTGCGTGTTCCAGAGAAGCAAGGCAAAGAGGAGATACAAACATGCACAGTATGTGGAAAATACAGCGTTTTTAACCTTAATCGTGTATACACATTGCATTACATCTCAAGCAAACAATAGTATTCATTTTTGCCACATCAAATGACCCCTTTAATTGAAATGGCTATACACTACAGTAAAAAATAGTGGTAGAAGGTGCTTAATTAGTGTGTTTTCAAAGGTGAACTTTGAATCTTATGACGGAGCAAAAATACGTTTGTCAATATCAACAGCAATCACTGGCAATTTGTGGTGAGTATTAAAGATAACACTATACACTGTCTTACATCTGAAATCGGTTTGAATAAAAACATGCACTTACTGTCATGCAACGGGAAGGCAGAACCCAAACGAAGGCAGTAGGTGAGGGAAAAAACATGATTTTATTAAACAAACACAAAGAATCAACACACCAGGGGTAAAAGAACAATAGCCAAGGATACAAATACACATATAAGACAGAACACAATAGACACTCTAAACTAGACTAAACAACACTTGACATAACCTATAGCGACAACCTATAGCCACTGAAACACTAGCGGCTCTAGGTTAAAAACACCCCTCTCTTCTTTCTGCCACGACCAGGTAGCGTTTCAACAGTGCCCTTTGCCTTGAATTTGTGAATGATGCTTCCTATGGTGTCTCTTGGTATGTTTAACATCTTTGCAATCTTCTTATAGCCATTGCCCTTCCTGTGAAGAGTAATCACCTGTTCTCTTGTCTTCCTGGACCATTCTCTTGACCTCACCATGTTTGTAACCACACCAGTAAATGTCTAGAAGGAGCTGCGTATCACAGTCATTTTAAAGCTGCCTAATTGGTGCTTATTAGGCTTTATTGCTGCTCCCTGATATCCACAGGTGTTTTCAATACCTGATTGAAAAAACTTCATTGAACCTCTGTTCTTCAGAGTGGTAGATTTAAGGGGTGAATAATTATGTCAATGAAGAATTCACAAAAGAAACATTTACTACTGTATTACAAAACTAATTGATGTCATTTTAGTTGCATATGGTTCTTTAAGAAGTCCTTGTAGGATTTCATGCTGAATACAATTACAAATGTACACTAAATTCCCTAAAACCATTTACAGCATTGGGGGTTGAATAATTTTGAACACAACTGTATGTGCGTCTTAACGTCTAAACTAGCTATGCTTACAGACTCGCCAATGTGTGGACAACGTTCATTCGTCTTAACGTGTTTTTGACTATAATAAGAAGTATAGGCTATTATGGTACTGTCACACTAGAAAGCAAAAATTGGAGAAATGCATGTTTAACCATAGTCTGTGAATCAAAAGCAAAGCTTTAGTACAGTAACCATATTAGGCTATATGTTTTATTCATTAAATAATTTTGACCACCTTTTGATTTCTGGAAAAAATCTGTCATTTTTTATTTAGGAAAATTTTCTAATCATTCCCTAAATGTTACACAGCCCATCTGTGGAAATTTGAGGTTATATCCTGTGCCTCTTCCTACAAATAGATTCTGACTTGTAATTGGAGCCATTCAGAGTTTCCTGCTAACTGTCAAATGTTTGTTTCCGTTTTTTATTTTTTTTATGTATGCCAATTACCATAACCAACGAGGATATAGTAGAGACCCAGAGGCGAACCTTGGATGCTTTTTAGAATATCAGCCACTAGGCGGCGCTTAGGGAGCGCCGCTTAGGGAGCGCCGCTTAGGGAGCGCCGCTTAGGGAGCGCCGCTTAGGGAGCGCCGCTTAGGGAGCGCCGCTTAGGGAGCGCCATTTTGGGTTGAAATGCCAACTGGACAACAGCCAAAAAATAAATGATCAAATTAAGTCATCAGCAAATTTTATGATACATACAGTTCATTTTGGATGGTCATGTTTGATGTTATCACTTTTGAAATCCAACCATTAAGTAGCCTACACGTTTGAGGTATAGTTTAAGCTTATATGCTACTTTATTGAGTGTTTCCATTTTATGCAACTTTACACATTTACTTTTACTATCATAAGTTGCTATTACTCTACTAGGTCGGAAATATATATATATTGTACATTTTAGTCCCCTGAAACTACAAACACGATGCTCTTATATAAGACCAGGCCTAGTGAAAAAAAAGGAATATAACCCTGCTCAAACACAGTTGAAAATAATCAAAATAATGGTTGTGATGTTAAATCCAAATGCTGTTAAATCCTATTAGAATAATACTTGAAAAACACAGGAGTTGACTAATTAAATAATTGAATTTAAGTAACAAAGTAATTTTGTTAAGTAATTCTATGTGTGCACAGTTTTTTTAAGCGTTTATATATTGCTATTTCCCCTGTTTTAATATCTAATCAACTATCAAAAACTATGCATAATTTGAAAGTTGAAACACTTAACATTCATGTTAGGAACATGTTCTTGCAATCAATGCAATTCCCAGATATGGAGGGCTTAGAAGTGTTTATCATGATAATAAATGATAACCGACATTTTGGGCTTTGGTCATCATTTATTATAATCATTCAGGGTGAATTTCAGTTTTCAGTTTTTTTTACAAGTTGTATGGCACTACTGAGTCACTTTCACTGTAAAAAGTAGGAAGGACAGGGCTGCTACTGGGCACTAGTGTTACAGAAAAATGTTCTATTGAGTTATTGAGTTTGGTATCTAAATTCTTTGCCATTACCGAGTTCCCCATCAGTTAATCAGCTCCAAACCGATTTCTGTTTTTCTTGAATATGTTTCCCTATGTGGTAATCTAAGTAAAGGTTAGGTAAACTTTATTGTCTCAGAGGGAAATTTGTCTTGAGCTCCACCATACACATGCTGCACCACACAAAGACAAACAATAAAAACGTCTTGGTTACGTATGTAACCTCAGTTCCCTGATGGAGGGAACGAGACGTTGTGTCGAGAACGACAGATGGGGTTCGCCCTTGAGAACCAATCAACTCTGACTACTATAGAAAAGGCCAATGAAATTTGGCGAATGCAATTTGCATGCCGGGCTCCGCCCCCGGAAATCCGGTATAAAAGGAGGCCGGCGTGCAGCATTCACTTACCTTTGTTCTGAAGAGCCTGAGACCTCTCAAACTGCAGCAGAATACGATACGTGTTCGTGGCATAAGGGACACAACGTCTTGTTCCCTCCATCAGGGAACTAAGGTTACATACGTAACCAAGACGTTCCCTTTCTGTCGGTCTCTCGACGTTGTGTCGAGAACGACAGATGGGGTTGCCTATGGAAAACGCCACAACGCTGTATCGCATCACAATCTCTAGCAAAGCGACGGTAACAAGCCTGGGCGTGTCATCTCGAAGCTTTCGTGAGACTGTAACCTTCCAGTGTGGTGGTCGGGGGGTTCCAGAGCTTTCTTGGAGAAAGATGGGTACAGCCCTGACCGGTAACTTTCACGGACGGGGCCTTAGCTCTCTATAGGCGAGAGGCCGTCCAGATCAGTTTACACCGGGTAAGCGCGACTCTTAATCAGAGAAGCGCTACAGAGGCCACCTCCTACCCGTGGGGAGGAATATGGTGGATATAGGTATGGTCTCGTCCTTGGAGGAGAACGCATGGAACGTGCGGACTGAGTAGTTGACCGCGAGGTGGAGGCCCACCTGGGGAAGCTCATTGGGTTACCAGGAGTGGGAAATATTCTCATGAGGATACATCAGACGGAACAGCCCACGGAGGGGGTGTTACAGACGTCCGGTAGCACTAGGTCCGGTTAGAGCTATCTGTGATAGCTCACATGGTATCCCGGCCTAAGGGGGAAGGCTGCTCTGCCCAGCCAGCCCCCAGGGGGTGCTTGTTTGGTGATGGATGGAATGCCTATTCTTAACCAGTGTCTGGGTAAGAAGGGAGGCTGGTGAGGTACCAGTTTCTTAGCGATGTGTTCGGGTAAGAAGAAAAGGTAAATAGCACACTGACCCAACCTGTTAGAGGGTGGAAAGGTGCTTTCGCAGGCATACGCCCCCCCGGATGCCAGTCCTACATGTCGCCACGCAGGACGTGGGCTGACACCGGGTTTACGCGAAGGTTGTTAACCCTTGCGAAGGTGTTTGGGCATAGCCCAACACGCAGCTCTACAGATGTCTGCTAGATAGGCGCTTCTGCCAGTGTCCAGGAGGTGGCTAAACTCCGTGTGGAGTGAGCCCTCACTGCCAATGGGCATGGGAGATTCTGAGATCGGAATGCCGTCGTAACGGCGTCCACGACCCAGTGCGCCAGCCTCTGTTTGGAGACAGCCTTCCCCTTCTGCTGTCCTCCAACAGACACGGAGCTGGTCAGAGCTTCAGAGCTCTGCGTGCGGTCCAGTACGTACTGGACACAACACTAATCGGGTTGGGTCTTCCTCCCCTATGGGGAGCGCCTGCAAGTTCACCACTTGGCCCCGGAGGGAGTAGTGGGAACTTCTTGGGCACGCATCCGGGCCTGGGTCTCAAGATAACGTGAGAGTTTCCAGGGCCGAGTTTAAGGCAATCCAGGGACACGGAGGATGCTCGGTGGTCCCCTACCCTCTTGAAGGAAGTGAGCGCCGTCAGGAGGGCCGTCTTACTCTATGAGGAAGATCGGAACCTCCGAGGGGCTCTTTGGGGGGCCCTGAGGCTCCCCAGGACCACTTAGGGTCCCAAGAGGGTATGGAGCGGAGATGAGGCGGATTCCGCCCTCTCGCTGCTTAGGAACCTGGTGACCAGGTCGTGTTGCCCTAGAAACTTTCCACCGACTGAGTCGTGATGAGTGGCAATAGCGACTACATACACTTTCAGTGTGGAAGGGAGATGTTAGTCTCCAGTCTCGTGAGAAGGGGAACACAATCCTGATCAAGCACCTCAGTGGGTCTTTCTCATGGAGAAAGACACCAGGACGAGAAGAGGCACCGTCTAGAGGTGTGTAACCGCCTAGTAGATGGGGCCCTAGCCTGGGTGATGGTCTCAGCCGTATAGGGGGGGTAGCCATCTTAGGATCTTCTCGTCCCGTCTAGAGACCAGACATGGGTGTTCCAGAGGTCTGATCTGGGATGCCAGAACGTGTCCTTTCCCTGAGAGAGCAGGTCCTCTGTCAGGGGAATGGTTCAGGGGGAGTCGCTGTCCAGAGCATCGGCTCTGAGGCCAAGTGCGGTTAGACCGGTGTGGTGTAACCAATAACACTTGGTGCTCCTGCTCCCTGACCTTGCACAGAGTCTGTACAAGAAGGCTCCTGGGGGGGGGAAGGTGTGCTTCCGCCCATCCCGCGGCCAGCTGTGCGCAAGGATATCCGTGCCGAGGGCAGGGACTATCAAGCGGGCAAATGGTGGTGTTACGGGAGGTGAACAGGTTTTACCTGGGCCTACCCGAACAGCCTCCAAATGAGCTGGACTGCACGGGGGTGGAGTCGGCACTCTCCACGAGGCATAAACTGGCGAGAAAGCACG
This sequence comes from Triplophysa dalaica, assembly GCF_015846415.1. Taxonomy (NCBI): domain Eukaryota; kingdom Metazoa; phylum Chordata; class Actinopteri; order Cypriniformes; family Nemacheilidae; genus Triplophysa; species Triplophysa dalaica. The sequence goes on along the minus strand of NW_026622635.1, from coordinate 410,128 downwards.
TCGGCTGTCTAGTTCAGTTTGCCCGGGGTGTGTGGCCTGCAGGGAACGAGTCACCTGTTGACTCCACCGGAGGAGGCGTCGAGCAAGTTGTGTTTAGCTGCTGTGTGCGAACGCCACCCTGACGATCTGTATTCGTTACAGCTATAGTGCTGTCCTCGGAACAGCACGTGCATGTCTCGCACGAGAGGCCGTAGCCTGCTCAGTGCAAGTAGCATAGCCCACAACTCTTGGTAATTGATATGCCAGCGCAGGCGGGGGTTCGTCCAACACCCCACCTGCGTGCCCGTTGCACACTACACCGCACCCCTGCAGGGAGACTTCAGTCGTCACCACGACCTGCCTCATAACCTGCTTAGAGGGACCTGAGTCCGTCGAAAAAGTCATAAAGACTAGGGGTTATGGTGCGTCGGCAGCAGGGCGGCATCACCATGCGCCTGCTGCCGGTGTGCCACGCTCTCCTCGGAACTCGACTCTGAAACCAGTGTTGGAGCGGTGTCATGTGCATCAACTCGAGGGGTATTAACCCGCGAGGACGCCATGTGTCCCAGGAGCCTCTGAATTGTTTCAGGGGGACCGCTGTCTGCCTAAAATGTTCATTTCAGACAGTTCAACACTGGTTGGGCACAACTGCGGACAGGTGTGCCGACATGGTGACAGAGTTGAGTTCCATACCGAGAAAGAGGATGCTCTGCACTGGGGAGAGCTTGCCCCTCTCTTGGTTGACCTGGAGTCCCAATCGACCTAGGTGCCGGAGCACCAGGTCCCTTTGTGTACATAACAGATCTCGCGAGTGTGCCAAGATAGGCCAGTCGCTGAGATAGTTTAGTACCCGCTCGCCTTCCTCCTCTCAGGGAGAAAGGGCGGTCAGGGACAGACCGAAAGGGAGGACTCTGTACTGATATGCCCGCCTCTCGCACGCGAACCGTGGGAACGGCCGGTGTCGAGGAGGATCGAGACATGAAAGTAAGCGTCCTTCAGGTCGATTGCCACGAATCAATCCTGACACCTCATAGATGTCAGGACACGCCTCTGTGTGAGCACCCTGAATGGCAGCTTGTGAAGGTGCTCTGTTCAGGGTACGCAGCCTTTGGGGGCAACCCGCCGTCTTTCTTGGGAACGATGAAGTGCGGGTGGTGACCCACTGAACATCTTGGTTTTGAGGGACGAACTCGATGCCTGTTTTGCCAGAAGGGTGGTGACCTCTACCCGAAGTACGGAGGCGTCCCTGCCTCTGACAGAGGGAGAGATGATGCCCCGAAACTTGGGTGAGTCTCTGGCGAACTGGATCGAGTAGCCAAGACGGACCGCCCTCATTAGCCAGCGAGACAGTGTGGGCAGCTCTCGAGCTCCCAGGGACTGTGACAGGGTGACCAAGGGGACTGTCTGCTTCATCATTCCCACAGGGGGTGGTTCGTCGGCTGGCGGAGCTAACCATGTCGTGGGGAGTCCCCGGAGGGAAGGTTTGCTCCGCCTACTTACCTGCCTGGCGGGACAATGGCACGCACTGTCGGTTTGAGGTCGGTTCGCCGAGCACAGTCCAGTGGAGTGTGCGATCGGCTGCAAGTAAACCCGGGGAGAACAGAAAACTCAGTGAGTAAGTGGGCGCCAAGCCCTAACAAGGGCCCGGCTTTGGTGACGAGGCAGGAGTCGTCCCGTACCGACCGATCAGAGCCGTGGCTGTGAAGGTTCGGGCCCGATGTTGTTCTCCCTGGGGTCTTCCCGTCAGTGTCCCTTCTCGCGAGGAGGTTGCTGACGGGGTGGAGGTTTCCCCCTCGACCTCTGCTTCCGGGGTGCCGCCTGTGGGGGCACAGGAACCGGAGCCGATGTCGAAAGGGTCCTGGGTTGCAGGGAAGCAGACGTCACGTGAGATCTCGGAGGCCTGTAGGCGGCCGAGTCGCGGCGTGAAAAAAATGTGGTTAATTGCCACTGTCTGCTTCGCCGTCAAAACACTGCTGAGCACAGTCCTCGACGGTGTTACCAACAACCCACCCTGCGAGATGATTGCATCAAGAAAGCGGACTTCCTTGCTGTCACTCTTCTGCACAAGGTATAGCCGGGGGTGTCTCTCCTGGACCACTACCGTGGACATCGTCCGACCCAGGGCCCGTGCCGCCGCCTTAGTCGCCCGTAGAGCGCTGTCAGCGGTGGCACGGAGATCCTGCATTATACCCGGGTCGGCCTTACCCTCGCGGAGCCCTCTCAACGCCCTGGCCTGGCGGACCTGCAGGATGGCCAAGGCATAGAGAGAGGAGGCAGCCTGGCCCGCAACATCGCAAGCTTTCGACACCAGTGATGCCGAAGTCTTACGTGCTTTGGACGGTAGGAGTGGTCGATCCCCCCCCAGGTGGTAGCCGTCCGCGGCACAGGTGCACCGCAGGCGGACGTTCCACCCGGGGGATCTCGACGCAGTCCTTGGCTGCCTCACCATCGAGGGAAGTAAGGGAGCCAGAGCTGGTTTCACTGGAACGGTCCGTGAGTGGAGCGTTCCAAGTTTTACACAGCTCCTCATGCACCTCCGGGAAAAACATGGCACCCGGGGTGGGCGCGGTTTGCACCGCGCACCGACCTCGGGAACCGCGTATCCCCGGGTTAGCACGGATGACATCACTTCTGCTTCCTCCTGAACTCGACCGCTGGGGGTGGAGTTTGGATTCGGCAGAGTCGGATGCCAGTCTCCCTCCGATGCTGCGAGCGACATCTCATCTACGTCACACATCGTTTCCGAGTGTGAGCGTGAGGATCCGGACGATATGCCACCGCCGGTTGGGGAACGTTCAGAAGAGCGAATCGGGGTGCGATCGGCCCGTGAGCACTTGGCTGGCGGGTTTACGTTCGCAGAGTTCCCCATATCACTAACGCTGCTAACGTGGGTGGTCATCGGGGCCGTAGCCACAGATGTCACAGCCCGGGTAGCAGACGAAATGGTGGCTGGTTCCCGTAGGAAGACAGCCACCCGTGACCGCAACTTCTGAATGACAATCTGCCCACAGTGCAGGCAGATGTGTCAACGAATGCTGCTTCAGTGTGCTGGACGCCCAGACACCTAATGCAGCGATCGTGTCCATCCCCCTCCTCGATGAGGGTGCCGCACCCAAGAGAACAGCGGGACATGCCGCGCTGGAGAATGCTCAGTCAGTCCTGAAAAGGACTTTTAGAAAAAATCTCTAACACCTCCGGAACCGCCGAGACGCCCAGGGGAAGGTCGCTGCAGGAAGGGACGATCCGCTGTAACACGTCGTAGCACCAGTAGTTGTAGAGGATTGAATCCTGAGTTGTACTCATGAGCGATGGCTCTGAAGAACAAAAGGTAAGTGAATGCTGCACGCCGGCCTCCTTTTATACCGGATTTCCGGGGGCGGAGCCCGGCATGCAAATTGCATTCGCCAAATTTCATTGGCCTTTTCTATAGTAGTCAGAGTTGATTGGTTCTCAAGGGCGAACCCCATCTGTCGTTCTCGACACAACGTCGAGAGACCGACAGAAAGGGAACCTACAATCACACAATTCAACTTAATTTATATAGCGCTTTTCACAATGTCTATTGTTTCAAAGCAGCTTTACAGGGGCAAACAGGAAAAACACAACACACTGCATGGTATTTATACAACGAGTAAGTAAATGATATCTAATTTCTAAATAAATAAATAAAAGAATTAATGCAGTCTCCCGGTGAGCAGGCCAACACTGCCCTGCTGTGGCGAGGAACCCAAACTCCAATGATTGATTAATGGAGAAAAAAACCTCGGGAGAAACCAGGCTCAACCGGGAGGGACAGATCCCCTCTGACGTGTCATAGCTGCACTCAGACTGCTGACATGTGATTTAAGTTTAGCATTTAATACCAAATATTGTAACTTCAGCATTAATAAGACAAATAGTCCGTCTTTGCTCTTGGTTGGGGATGTAGTGGTCTGAGCTGGGATGGTCCGATGGTCATATTTCTCTTGGCTGGTGGTGGAATTGCCTTAGATGGAGCTGGGATGGTCAGTCAGTCTGCAGCTGTAGCTGGCATAATCTCAAAATGGGGATGGGCATCTGTGGATCGTCTGGACATGGTGGAACTTCTTCCTACCTCGGGATGGAGGCGGAAAGAGAATAAAGAGAATAATTAGCGTAGCTGCTGTTCATTAACTATGCATTAAGTGAAAGCTTGGCTGAAAAGATGTGTCTTTAATCTAGATTTAAAAAGCGTGATGGGTTGTAACGTGATAAAAGCTCGATTAAGTAAGTAGGTGCTAAACTGTTCAGGGCTTTGTAAGTAATTAAAAGAATTTTAAAATCAATACGATACTTAATGGGTAGCCAGTGAAGCGATGATAAAACTGGGGTTATGTGATCGTATTTTCTTGACCTAGTAAGAACTCTGGCAGCTGCATTCTGAACTAACTGTAGTTTGTTTATCAATGATACAGGACAACCACCAAGTAGAGCATTACAATAGTCAAGCCGTGAGGTCACAAATGCAAGAATAAGCTTTTCTGTGTCTGCAACACATAAAATATTTCGTAATTTGGCAACATTTCTAAGGTGGAAGAAGGATGTTTTTGTGATATTTGAGATGTGATTTTTAAATGACAGGTTGCCGTCTAATATAACGCCTAGGTCTTTAACTGTATTTGTTGGAGTAACAGTGCAGCTTTCAATTTGCAGGCTGTAGTCGGAGATATTCTGTTTACTTGATTTTGGTGCTATAAGTAATATTTCTGTTTTGCTAGAGTTTAAAAGGAGGAAATTACTAGTCATCCAATGTTTTATGTCCTCGATGCACTCTGCCAGTTTGGACAGCTTAAAGGAATCATTTGGTCTTGATGAGATATATAGTCGAGTATCATCTGCATAACAGTGGAAGCTAATTCCATGTTTTCTAATAATGTTGCCGAGGGGCAGCATGTGTATGGAGAAAAGCAAGGGTCCTAAAACCGATCCCTGAGGTAATCCATAATTTACTTGCGTAAGATTTGACGATTTCCCATTTAAATGGACGTATTGATATCTGTCTGTTAAGTAAGATCTGAACCATTGTAGTGCCTGTCCCTGAATACCGATATAATGGTGTAAACGATCTAGTAGTATTTTATGGTCTACAGTATTGAAAGCAGCACTAAGGTCAAGCAGGACTAAGAGTGAGATGTTCCCTTTATCTGAAGCAATAAGGAGGTCATTTGTAATTCTAACGAGCGCAGTTTCAGTGCTGTGATGCGGTCTAAAGCCAGACTGAAACTTTTCGTGCATGTCATTATTTTGTAGGAAGGTACACAGTTGAGTTGACACTACTTTTTCTAGTATTTTAGACAAGTACGGTAGATTTGTAGAACGCAGATGATCTTCGTGGCTGTTTGTATGGGACGAGAAAGCCGAATCTTCAGCTGAACTGTTAAATTTCCATACCAAAGATGGATACCATATCTGATAACATTCTCCAAAACAGCTTGATAGAACAGCTTCATGATTCTGTCACTGACACCATAAAGTCTTAACCTTCTCAAAAGTAAAGTCTTTGATGTTACCTGGTACACAATATGTCAACATGGACATGCCATGAATGTTTAGAATAGTCCCAGACTAAAAGTAATGTTAGATTTGTCTAAACTGATTTTAAAAATACCTTAAGATACATCAGTGCCTGGATTAATCTAATTTCTGGGAAACTGTTATGTGTTTAAGCCCTGTGTTTTACCCAGTTCTTTGTCTGGTAGTGTTTGTTTGCATGTTAAGCTGATGTTGCTTCAGTATTTCTCAAATGTTTTGTGGGTTTATTTGTGGACTCTCCATTTATTTCTACTCCTTCATCATATGCTTTCCTGTAGCTCAGGGGTAAGAGCATTGCGTAAACCACGCAAGGTTGTGGGTTGAATCCCAGGGGATTGCAAATACCTATCTAACATATAGGAAAAAGCAATGTAAGTCGCTTTGGATAAAAGTGTCTGCCAAATATCTAAATGTAAAATGTAAATGTATATGCTATTTCCACATCATTTACATGTAACAAAAACTAAACCACACCCAAAAAATAGCATGTGGCTCATATATTATAGTGTTCTTTTCCTAATGTGCTGTGTTGTTTACATATTTTATAAGCTGTTCAAAAACATGTTACATCATCGTTTCTGTTTAGGTAATTTGAGATGTTTTGGTCTTCAATAAGATTTTCTTGTCACTATGCCCCATAGACCAGAAAGATTAAAATGGGAGATGTACACATGGAGCAACCGCTAGTTTCCAAAAGAGGTGCAGACACTAACTTTTTAATTAAATGTGATAAAGTGTGCAAAGATGGGATGACTTCATTTAGCTATCATAACAAAAAACATTGAATATTAAATAGTGGTGGGCCAACGCCGTTAACGCAGTGAGACTCTTATCGCGCGATAAAAAAAATGTCGCCGTTAATCTATTCTCAAAGTTGGGTTGGGGGCTGGGTCTTTACTACGCAAGCTATGATGACTTTCACCTTGATATTTTAGCGCGGATGTATACCAGCTTAACTGCACTGTACGGGGCGAGAACGAGATTTTTCAACTCGCGTGATTCGTGTCATTCGCGGAAGCAGAAGCCGCCTAATCATCTCATAACCAGGGCTTCATTCGCGCGATTCGCGCAGCAAGTAGGTCTATTGGCTCTTTGCATTAACATATAAATCACTCGCGCTTGACACGCCATTCGCGTTTGGTCTGAACACAACATAACGTTACTGTGAAATTACCGCATCAAACGTGACGTGCTAACATGGATGCAGCTATGAAGCCGCCGGGTTTGCTTCAGGGAATATTAATTTTTAAGAAGCTTCCCAATAGAAACATCGACAAGACTAAGGTTGTTTGCACCTTGTGCAATGCGGAATTGGTTTAAAAAAAAAACTTTCTCTCAACAGGTTCTGGTCTAGCTTTAGTTGAAACCAGTAACTTTGTATTGAGATCTAATGTATTATGGCTCCTGTATGACATATCGCTTGTTGCTCCCTCACTCTTTGTAAGTCGCTTTGGATAAAAGCGTCTGCTAAATGACTAAATGTAGATGTACTGTAGGAGCTCTTCCAGTCTCAAGTACCACACGGAAATCATCCCTTAGCTAATGCGGAAGTAAACACAAGTTCATCTTATTGAACATAATTTAATTTTCATCACCAATTATCATAGTAGAACAGCTTTCTCAAGCAGTTTGTGATGCATTTTGGAAACAGGAGATGAGCCCCTGGTCTAATGCGCCACCTGGCTTGAGAAACCCGTTCTCAAAGACTTACGTTTAGTCATTATTTGGGTAGCACACATATTCTGAATGCCTTCGGCAGAATTCAAATGAGCCATTTTAATCTAGATTAATCTAGATTAATTTCGGAATTAATCTAGATTAATCTAGATTAAAAAAATTAATCTATGCCCACCACTAATATTAAAGCATACACACCCTTGTTAAGCAATGTACATGTTTCTAAAAGATTCATGTACTTCCTTTCATTTGACCTAGTTGATTTTTCATGGTGTTTATAGATTCAAGTGTGAAAAACGTGTTAATTCAGAATCTCAAGCACTGAGTAAACAACCTAATTCCCTACATTTGTGTGTCTACTGCTTTTTACTAACAGCAGGACTTAAAACATTCGTCCGTATACCCACAACATAATACACTTCTAAAAAGGATGTCATATTTATTAAAACATCTGATTGTATTATTTTTTTTAATACATTATGTGTCATTTTGTGTTGACCCTGTGTTAAATAAATTAAAGGGACAGTAAAAGTTGTTGTTGTTGTCCTTAACTGGACAATCTTGTGTTGTTTTAACAAATTTTTTGAGTGTATATGTGCAATAGTTTCTGGCCCTGTCAAATAACATGTTTGCCAACATATCCCATTTTACAGCCTTCGCCTACGACTTCAAATCAAAACACCACCTATGCTTTTTTTACACTGCTTTGCTTCTCCTTCCGCTTTGTGGGTGATGTACATGTAACTCAATGTGTCACATTAAAAAAAACAAGAGCATCAAAAGTGGCTTCAATATTTTTTGTAATTGAGTAACTCGAGTTACTTGAGGAATCGTTGCATCCCTAGTTGTAGATGCACACACCTCATTTTCATAAAAGAAATGGTTTTAAGACTTTTAGAATTATAATGCTTGAAGTTTTGGTAAACATCTAATATTTTGTTTCAATTTTAAAATGATAGTACACCCAGCCTAAAGAACAATACATGTATTTTATTCTCATAATTTTAAATTTAAAACCAGTTTGACAAGGTTTCCATACCACAGTGATGTCATGCAGCCTAAATATGTCCTTTCACTTATTAAAACGGATCAGTTTAGCTTGGTAACACCTGTTAAAATTATTCACATTTATAACCAAGCTTGTCGGTGTCTGTATTGATATGAAAATGAACTGAATTAAAGTATATCTTTAAAGTTAAACTTTATCTCATGACGATTTAACTTTTAGCTTACAGCCAGATGATTTATATGAGGAGAGTGATTCGTTGGAATTGTCCAGCTGTGCAATATTTGACCCGAGTGAAGATAGCACGATTCACCATGGCAACAACACGTGACAAAAAGCGCTCTGTTCCTTTCTTGCCAATCGAATTGAAGGTACTGTTACAAGCGTATGGTGAATATGAGCAGATATTTAGAAAAAAGAGCAACACAGCCGCAGCAGCAAAAGAAAGAGAGTTGACGGGGGAGAAAATTGCTTCAAGTGTTAATGCGCAAGTTTAAGTCAATCACTTTTATATTTATTTTGTTGAAACTGAAAATTTAACTCTCTCTCTCTCTCTCTCTCGCTCACATGTAGGTGCAATCCTTCTGCAATAAAAAGATCTAGGCAGCAGCTGAACATGAAATACAATAACATCATTCATTCAGGAAAGTTTAAAGAAATAAAATGCTCTTTCTAGTAGGATGCCTGATTGGGAAATGTTAAATATACTACTTAAACTGGCCTTAAAAGTTAAGATAAAACGTCGAAACTCGGCCTCATAGTTCTCTCCCGACAAAAATGTAACTCTCTGCTAATTAATGCAGCTTCCTCATCTACAGGTTCCTGAATAAACGGACATGCCATTTTAAGGTCTGTGACTAAATAGAGCGCGATAAGGAACACGAATCAATAAACAAATGGTGCATGCAGTTTCGCGCTTCGAAAAGGGGGCGGAGATTGTAACAAACCCTGGGTTTGCGGAATAAAATCTGCTGCTGACCAGGTTAGGTTCACGGAGTTTGTTACTCTGGTTACTCACTCGGAGTATAAGATACCTCGATTTCTGAAATGGGCTTGACTTACCCCGTGGTCGCGGGTTTGACATACCTCGCGTTCTGAAACCAAAAACCCTGAGTATTCTGTTTTCTGAGTTTGCACTTACCCTGCTTTCTGAAACGGGCCCCTGGTCACTGCCGGAGCGTTTCTGTGATGAAAACATTGAGGGTTTAAACAAAATTAACTGCCATCTATGGTCAGTTCTACATCCTAATACCTTCCAGGTAAATCATATTTCAGACATTACACTTATGCAATTAGGGTTTATTGAAGCTTTCAGTGGATGAATATCTGTCTAACATCCAACGTCAAACCAACTTTACATCGCCGGAAAAGCAGATGATGAAGATGAGTATATTTCAACGTGCATCACTAAGCTGACTGGACTGGTCTTAGAACATAAATGACAATTATTCAGCTGTTGTTTAGTTTAATGTGGTACATCTCAGATACATCTCACTTAAAAATTCTCTTCTGACCATGCACTTATAAAAATATGGCAAACCTGTTTTTCCCCAGGCATGCAGGGTCATCCATATCAGGGTTTGTTAGGACATAAGTTTACAGGGACGTATTGTGTAAATCAAACATACACATAAAGCAAAGTGGTTTATAAGGTCAAGCATGGTTTACCAGGGCTAGTAACAAAAAATGAAAACATTGAATAATCAATATTTGTGTGCATGTAAACATAGTCAGAGGAATCAGTGTAGGGACTTTGTAGCAGTAACATGTTAATTTGCTATAATGCACATCACAAATGATGAACTTAGATACAGTAGGTGTGTTATTGGCTGCCGTTTAAATATATTCGCATCTAATGAAAAAAAAACTTTCTATGGACGTACTTCATCGTTTATCTGCATCATTATGTGGAAATATTATGAAAAGGCCTCTGCAACGGTTGTCCAGACATCGTGTTAGCGCTGTGTCTGAATGATGGAAGGAGCAGAGACTGATGGCAGTTGTTGGTAAAACATCTGAAAGGCACGTTTACTACTAATCTGTGGTTAAGGTGGGTGACACTAACACATGGGCACTTTGGTCATACCACAATAAATGCAATTAAACCATTAACAGTATAGGTGTAATCACAACATTACCAAAAGACACAAATCATCAACAACCCACATTTGAATTTCAGCAATGGTGACAATTTACTGAACTGCTTTAAGCTGGGTGCATAGAACAAAACTGATTCATGATTGTTTGTCACCATTGATGATGCTTGTATGTCAAGTGTCTAAATGTGTCTCGCAAAACCACAGAACAATTTTTGGACAGAGATCTTTCCATTATAACAGCTGCAATCACTTTACCAAACATGTTTTTAAAGGACTGTAAATGCTGCATTACAAAATCATACTCTTTAGGCGCTTGCTTACCTGTGAGTGTGCACATGTTCATGTCCGTGTTAATTATCGACTGAATTATTGATCGAATATATTTCATTGTGATTTCGGCCAGAGATTTTAGAAATATCTGCCTTCACCCATTCAAGTAGATAGGACTGTGGTCTTGCTATGACCAAAAAAAGCTGCCAGTTAGAGATGCAAACATGTCTTCCGAATGACAAGACTTTCTTCAATGGACTTTAACCAGATCAAAAAGATCAATGACAATGATTATCAAACCCTTACAGAAAGTAAAGCGGCAACAGAATGCACTAAGACAATGCACTTCACAAGCAGCTTTATTGCAAATACAGTTGAAAGAAAAAGTATGTGAACCCTTTGGGCTTACTTGGATTTTTTCATAAATTGGTCATAAAATGTGTTCTGATCTTCATCTAAGTCACAACAATAGAGAAACACAGTCTGCTTAAACTAATACCGCACAAACATTATACGTTTTCATGTTTTTATTGAACACAACATGTAAACATTCATAGTGCAGGGTGGAAAAAGTATGTGAACCTTTGGGTTTAATAACTGGTTAAACCTCCTTTGGCAGCAATAACCTCAACCAAACGATTCCTATAGTTGCAGATCAGACCTGCACAACGGTCAGGAGAAATTTTGGACCATTCCTCTTTACAAAAGTGTTTCAGTTCAGCAATATTCTTGGGATGTCTGGTGTGAATCGCTCTCTTGAGGTCATGCCACAGCATCTCAATCGGGTTGAGGTCAGGACTCTGACTGGGCCACTCCAGAAGGCGTATTTTCTTCTGTTGAAACCATTCTGTTGTTGATTTACTTCTATGCTTTAGGTCGTTGTCCTGTTGCATCGTCCATCATCTGTTAAGCTTCAGTTGGCGGACAGATGATATTAAGTTTTCCTGCAAAATGTCTTGATAAACTTTGGAATTCATTTTTCCATCGATGACAGTAATCCGTCCAGGGCCTGAGGCAGCAAAGCAGCCCCAAACCATGATGCCCCCTCCACCATATTTCACAGTTGGGATGAGGTTTTGATGTTGGTGTGCTGTGCCTTTGTTCTCCACACATAGTGTTGTGTGTTCTTTCCAAACAACTCAATTTTGGTTTCATCTGTCCACAGAATGTTTTGCCAGTAGTGCTGTGGAACATCCAGGTGCTCTTTTGCAAACTTCAAACGTGCTGCAATGTTTTTTTTGGCAGTGGCTTCCTCCGTGGTGTCCTCCAATGAAGTCCATTCTTGTTTAATGTTTTCCTTATAGTAGATTTGTCAACAAAAATGTTAGCATGTGCCAGAGATTTCTGTAAGTGTTTAGCTGACACTCAAGGGAGTGTAGCAACAGTGCTGAACTTTCTCCATTTGTAGACAATCTGTCTTACCGTGGACACATGGACATCAAGGCTTTTAGATATACTTTTGTAGTCCTTTCCAGCTTTATGTAAGTCAACAATTCTTGATCGTAGGTCTTCTGAGAGCTCTTTTGTGCGAGGCATGGTTCACATCAGACAACGCTTCTTCATAACAGCAAACTCAAAACTGGTGTGTTTTTTTTATTGGACAGGCCAGCTTTAATCAACACATCCAATCTCACCACATTGATTGGATCCCAGGTTGGCTGACTCCTGGCTCCAATTAGCTCTTGGAGAAGTCTTTAGCCTAGGGTTTCACATACTTTTCCCACCCTGCACTATGAATGTTTACATGTTGTCTTCAATAAAAACATGAAAACGTATAATGTTTGTGCGGTATTAGTTTAAGCAGACTGTGTTTCTCTATTGTTGTGACTTAGATGAAGATCAGAACACATTTTATGACCAATTTATGAAGAAATCCAAGTAAGCCCAATGGGTTCACATACTTTTTCTTTCAACTGTATATTACTGAGTTTTCTTTGTATTACTGAGTTTTCATATATAAAGAACTACATGTAAAGTTTCTAAATATATACCATATTTTTATTATATCAAAGCATAAATTTAAGATAGTTATAGAAGTTCATGTACTTCTCTGATTTTAACAAAGGCTATGGGCCTTATAAGATTGGCACCAAGCAGATATGGACCTCAGACACACACTCACATCCTAAACAGTCAGACAGGCAATATCACAGCAAACGATAACCAAGGGCTGAGAGACTTTGTCACATTTGCTAGACTGCAGAATGCCTGTTTACTGGCTGAAACGAAACATGTCTTTAGTGCACTTTGTAATGTACTGAAAACTCCACAGAGTATTGAAAATGTCAAGAAAAGCCTTAAAATTCTTGAACATGTAATTGCTACACCCCAAGAAGTGAAACTGGATGAAAAGGTGGAAATTGGAGACCAGGTAAATGGGGCTGTGAAGACCGAAATACTGCTACTACAAGTGTCGGTAGTTCACCATTCATACCATATTACAAACACATCTTAGAAGATGTCACAGAACAGGCAGCAAATGAGACATCTTATCATAAGGACAACAATCCATACTTTTGTGCCGATGTCACTGATGAGCTCTTTGGGCATTACCTTGCCATTTTTCCTATGTGGAGTGGTTTACTGTTTGGTCTTCCACAATTTGCATCACATGGTCAGAAGGATATACCACAAACAAAAGTACAAAAAACAAAATAACACTAACTCCCACGTGGCAAAGTGGTTTGTATTGGTCAAACATACCATCCTGAAATCTAAGAAAAAGTTCAGACCAGGAACATTCATCAGAAAAATGCATTGCTCCCTCCAAACAAGGTACACAAGCACATAATTCAACACAACCTTTCAGAAAATCTATTGCTAAAGCCTCTGCCACCAATGGATATCAGTCATTCTCAAGGAACATGGAGTAAAAGAAGGTAAACCAAATACCATTGAAAAGATCTAAATACTTCTCAGCACCACAGACCATACCAGTTCCACAGAAAACCCAAAGGACACAGAATTCAAGAAAGGACCTGGAAAAGAGCCAGGCAACAGGTTCAAAGTGAACTATAGACCTGCAGAGAAAGATGTAGAAAATTGGGTAATACTGTCATTAATTAAATGTAGTATACAGTTTTAAATGTTTACATTAATGTTAAGTAATTCAAAAAGCAATTTATATTGCAGGTGACATGCTATGGACAAAACCAAACCCTCTACAAACTTGCTTGTTGCCTTTCTGAGGTCCCCTGATGAGAAACTGGAGTATCTGTTGCATCATAAGGATTTCCAAACATCAGGGCCCGATAAGAGGTTATTTGGAGAGGTATGTGGATCAGGAATAAAATATGAATGACAAAAAGAGTAAATGTATGTGCAATTTACAAACTGATTTAAGTTATAATATACATGTTTGTACTTTCAGACTATTGATTGTTATCTAAGAGCGCTTCTAAATGCAAAGGATGCATCTGCAAAACTCTACCTACTCCGTCATAACACTACTGGTGTGATTATAAATGGCCCAAGAGAGCAGATGGTACGACGAGGACTACGAAAAGTGAGTGCAAACACACCTGATTTATTATCTCTAGTGGGAACAGTCAATAGAGTAATGGTGTTTATTCTGCACAAACTGTATATTTCATTCCCTAAACCTTAAGATCTTAGACAAAGTTTTCCATTTTTTAGAGTTTCTAAAACTTATGTATTGTCTTATTTAAGTATCTTAATGCTGTATCACAACAAATATTTGTGGTTGACCCTCAATATGGAAATGACGAACTGGAAGCAGCCACACAGGCATGTGAAAAAATTGGGTATTAGCCTTTCAAACACCTGTAACTTTTCTGCACTGTCAAGACACTGTGATTTTGGTGTTTTTGGGACTTTGCTTAAGAAAACATAAGTCACACATTGTTTTTCTCCAACAAAAGGGAGTTCTTCAATATGAGGAGAGCTCAGCATGGAAGAGAAGACTGGGTAGACACCAAATGGCAGCCTGCCTCAATAAAACATACTTTTCAGGAAGATGGTTGCAGCTGTGGTGTGTTTGTGATGCAGGTAGTGAAAATAGTTCACAAATACAAACATTCAGATTCAGAACAGCATAATTCTGCGGTTCTGGTGAGATGAAGCAAAATGTTTTACACACCTCATGAAGAAACCAAATGTGGAACAATTTGCTTGTTATTATTTACCATGAGTACACCGTTACTAATAATACAAATACTAAAGTAATACATGACGACAAAATCTGAGTATATTGAGGTCTAGCCTATTTGACAACACAAGGAAAATTGCTTAAAGACATCTAGACATGTTATGTTAAGTAAGGGATAATGTATAGCGAGGCGGTTGTTATAGCGAATACAACACCGACAGGCTGTTTAGGAGCCCGGCGTGAAGCGGAGGGATCCTAAATCAGCCTGAAGGGGTTGTATTCGCTATAACAAAAACCTCGCTATACATTATCCCGCTTATTACATGGCTACCTACCAAATAAATAAATAATTTGACACAACATATTGATTTAAAAGGGAGTTTATTGATTTAAAAACTATTTATATTGCTTCCGCTAAAGAAAATAGTCCGTTCCGTCTCTACGATTAGAATCATGCGTCCATGGCAACGCTCTGTTTTTCATGACAACGGTCTGTTATACTAAGATTAGTTCTGCATTACACGTGCCAATATGAATAAGCCTACCAAATGACTAAATTATAAATTAAATTATAAAATAAATTGTAGCATAAACAACAACACACTATTTTGCTTACCTTCCATTGTCGGCTCTTCCAAAAACTGTCAACACCTTAACTCATTAAGACTCGTTTTAAGTTGCTACAGAAATTTTTTTTCAAAGTACCAAATTTGTTGACAAAATCCAATGTCTTTTATACATAAATGACTGAATGGGATTTTTCCTCCTATGCCAGTCCAATTGCATTCCTTTGACAGGTCATTTGAAAAAATGCAAGAAAGTATCCTTTTCACAGAGGCTTTCATTGTTTTCCCCCTTTCACAGACAGAAATTTCACCTGTAAAATAACTTGCTCATAATTAGTGGTCTATAGATTCTTGTACATTTCTTTTAAGTGTTGCAAGCTGAAAGACAGTGATGACATTTAAGCGTGTCATTTTAAAAGGTAAATAACTGGAGGACGCCATGATCGAAGCTGGGTTTTGGTCATCCGTAGTGTGATAATGGCAATGGAATGAAGACGTAAGTTGCATTTGAAAGAGAAAAAAAGGACATTCTCCAACAACAACATCAATGCTATTTCATAAAGGCTGAGAAAAGATCACAACATGCAGAAAAAGTTGAAAGTTAAATGCAGATTTCATTAACTTTCTGTATATGTTCGTGGCATGCATTCAGCCAATCATGGTACTGTGGTACCTAGTATATATATCGTTAGTTCCAATGTACTGGGTTAGGACCATACCCTGAAGTAGGAGCTATTTTTTCCTCCAGCATGTGTTCCTTAAAAACAAGCGACAGTGTTTGGGGGAGGAGAAATTCACGTCAGTCTCAGCAAAACGTAGGCGGGGACTATGTCTAGTGACGTAGATATGCGGGTGTACTAGTCCACGACTCGTTTGTGTGATTCAGAGCCCACTCCCATTTTTACAAGCAAATAACTTTGTTATTTATTCACCTTCGGACTTACAACTTTCAAAAACGACAACATAACAGACTGCATGAAATGTCATTTTCATGATCTCATGCTACCTACTCTTTAAACATATGCACAACAAAAAGTTCTGTAAAATGATTCTTTGACTATTGAAAATTTGAGTTTCCCTTTGACTTCGTTGGGGAACAAAAAATAATTCTTCTATGACATCAATGTGAAGAAGTCTTTATAGCACCTTATTGCGTTAACTGATTATAAAAAGTCCCATTTTAATTTCTTGCCTATTACCAATTTCTGCTTTAACTCCATGTTACTACACAGCTGCCTTTCAAGATCCTCTAGCATCATCCTGTTCATCAGCGGTAGCAAAATGCCTTCTGGTAAAGCCATGTCTTCATAAGACCCTTTGGTTAGCTGCAGTAACTAATTTTGTGTTATTGCAGAATATTACGAGAATCTCTTTTGTATTTTAATCCATAGGAACAGTGGGATAGTCCTGTTGAACGAGAGCTGCTTGACGTCATCGGGGATTCTGGATATAAACTGGCGTTTACCCAGCAATGGCGTCTCTCTCTCTCGGTCTCTACATTCCATGCCCATTGCTCTCACGGCCGTCTCTCCCAACGCTTGTTTGGATTAGTTTTGTTTTTGTTATGCTTGGATTTCGATAATACTTTTATTTTCCTTTTGTAATTAGTAGCAGCGGGTAGCTTATTGTATTTTTAGATCACATTTGTTATTTAGTAAGAGCTGAAGCGAAGGAAGCAGTTGCCCGGAAGAATCCGTGTATCATTCGTTCTTTTCATATTCAATTGAGATATCAAAATCGGAAAATTAAAAAACGGTTTGTTTCTTCGTTATTCGTTTATAAATGTAATACCAAAAAACAAATAACGGGTCATTTTTCGTACTTTTGATTTAATGCTCAGATCAAAAATAGGAAATGAAATAAAGGGGGCACGACCGATTTTGATTTTGATATTTACTTTGTTCGATTTGCGTGAACCGGAAGTTATCTTCGTGTGTGTGCGTGGGGGTTGCAATTGGAAGTTTTTTGCCAAAAGTTAAAAGAAGCCTGAAAACCCTCATTCTTGCAGTTTGCTTGATTCACTTCTTCAGTTTAGCAAACGTTAGCCTTCAATACGAGGTCAATCATGGAGAGTTTCAGTTTCATCTTGTTCAGAGGAACTAAACGGGTGACTGTCAAAGAAGACGACATGACGACCGAAAAAATCGGCAGGATCTTCCAGGTAAGTTAACTTACTGTAGTTTCATCTAAAAATAAGTCTTATTTATTCTGTAAAATTGCACTGACATGATTGTTAGCTACCGTTACTTTATTTTATAACTGCTTAGGGTGACCATGCGTCCTCTTTAACCAGGACATGTCTGGCCAGGAATTTGAGATCGCCCAGAATGTCTGGGATTCGGCTTTTGCTTTCTACAGTCACCATGCATTATGTTTACATTATTACATTTTTTGACACTGACACGTACGTGTCAGCTTGCAGGTCATGCATTCTGATTCACATGGATCCCTACCGAGACGAAAACAGGAATTTTCTTAGCAATGCTAAAACGCACATCAACCGATCACTTGTTTAGCGTTCATGTAAACACTACATTCAGATTCACCAATCGGAATTAATTCAGTACTATTTAATCAAAAGGTGTGCAGGTAAACAAAATGAATGGCGACGATAGAAAGCATAGCCGAATCCCGAATATTTTGGGCGATCTCGAAATCCCGGCCGGACATGTCCTGGAAGAAGAGTACGTATGGTCACCCTAACTAACGTAGTACCCTTCCTTCACTGTTTACATTTGCAAAGGTACATGGCCCCAGTCTCTACATCACCGATGACAGCAACATAGCCATATTTCCTGGGCCTGATGGCCGTTTTAGCACTTTAGACCTCATTGCAAGAGGACATTACGAGGTGCACGGCGAAAGCAGCGTGGAAGACTCATCTACCGGCAGTGTGCCAGCAACACAGCCTACCCGCTTTTCTTTCCACCGCCCAACCACCGCTGCAGGTTCTGCTGCAGGTTGTGCTCCAGGTTCTGCTCCAAGGGTTTCAGCAAATCAAAGAGCTAATCTGACAAAAACATTCCAAAGGTGACCAAATAAAACTTTCTACATCACACCAATGTTAAGAGTATGTTAATACGATTACAGTTGTGTTCAAGGCAATGATATGCTTGTTATGGTAGCCATACAGATATAACATTTATTCACAAGTGTGACTTTAGCATATTTGACACTGATAATACATCTGCAGAAGAATGCGCTTTCAATGAAATGGCTTCATTGTGTTATCAAGTCACTACTATATCTGCATAATTCACCTGGATGCATTTTATAAGCTGTATAATGAATATGGCTGTATCATAGGAATAAAGCCTAAACAATATAAACTGAGTTAAATAAACGTTTTCTATTATCAATATTCAGGAACATCTTCATTGCTGAACTTGTGGATGGCAAGTTGGAGACTAGCACAACGCTGACTGTGCGTTTTTCAGAATTTGAAGCTTCTGTTATGGGCATCCTCTACAAAGTCAATGATGCCCTTGAACAAGAGGATTCACGCATCCTCACTGATGGCCAGGGGAACAAAATCATGGACTCTGAAGGAACCAGAGGTATAACTGAACACTTTGTATAGTTTATATGAAAGAAATATTAAATAATATATATAAATCCAGGATACCTTTACTGTATTACTGTATTCATGAGATGGTGGTCTAGTGGGTTAAACCACTGAACTGGTAAATCAAAAGGTTGCTGGTTTGATCCCAGCAGCCACCACCAGTGTGTCCTTGAGAAAGACACTTTATTCCATGTTGCTCCAGGGGGATTGTCCCTGTAATAAGTGCAATGTAAGTCGCTTTCAAAGCGTCTGCCAAATGTAAGTGTATGCTTCGAATTAACTTATTTGTATTAGGAGTTATTGCCCATCTCCTGAGACATGTCATGCCATTTGCATAATTAATGGACTATTTTTCTACGCAGGATCAGCATTTTGGAAGCAAAATGCAAGGAAAATATTTGCTGTGAAGGAAGAACACTTCTTGCAGTTACAAGCTAGTAAAAAGAGGAGACTGAGGTACTTAATTTGAAAAATGCACGTTACTATTGTGGCATAGTTGTTTGTTTTCATAAATTCGTAGATGAGGAGTAACTAAGATGTTTTGCCAATATAGGCCTGTTACAGATAGTCACAAATTGTTCCAGGGAAAGGCAATTGACATTTGTACCGGTCACCCTGAGACGTTTTAAATTATTCTAAATATGTATAATATTCAATGATAATTATTCAAATTAAACCCTATAGATCCTTGTGTGAGTTTCAGTTGATCTTTGCATGACAGAGAGGGTGAGGGATAAAATGTAGTTTAGAATGAGTTCAAATGTTAATTTGCAGCAAGGTCCTTTGTCTACTCGAGGAGTGGTCATTCCTAGTTGGCTGAACTAGTTCTTTCAGTTTTTCCTGTCTTACTATAGCATAAAACCATCTGGCTATTCAATACTATGTCTACAGTGCATAGTAGCTATTGACAGGGTAAAATTGTGGCATTTATTGGATATAATTTGCTAGTTGTACATTGTGCTTGTTTTTCAGTCGACGAGAAGATACAGGCCTCGATCTGGTTTTTGATAGAATTGAAGAGGTGGTCCTGGCATCCCAGGGACTGCAAGAAGTGTCCACTACAATGAAGGAGCTGATGGAGTTTGCAAATTCCAACCGCAGAACAACACTGTCCCTGACTGAAGCCCAAGCAGCTGCTGTTAGAGATGCCTTTGCCTGTATTGTCTGCAAAAGTAATTTAAAAAAAATAGTTTTCTTTAAAACCCTGTATTACCTATAATTCAGAAGTTGTTTAAAAAACATACACTTTTCCATGTCTTTACATACGAATGACAATTGTTGATATTAAGATAAATATGGAAAATCCCAGGTCAGGTGTTCTGACAACCACAGATGTGGATACAGTAAATAAACAGATGGTACCATACCATGCCATAGTACCAAAGTTTAGTCTACTTAACACACATATATATGTGCAACTAATTAACTCTTTCCATGAAGAACATAGACCGAATATAGCAATTCAATTCAATCAAATACTGTAGTTTTTTAAACTGTTTTCTGATTTAAATTGGCAGGTCAAGTGGTTGAGCCCATGGTTTCATCCTGCTGCCAAAGCCTTGTTGGCTGTAGGAGCTGCATTGAAGAGTGGCAGAAAAATTCTGCCTTTTGCCCAAAATGTCGAATTGATGATTTTAGTGCCAACATTCAAAGACTTACTGGCCTCGCTGATGCATTGACTGCATTGGGAAGTATATTCTGGGAGTAACACTGTGTACAGAATGTAATCATGTGTAATTGCATTGTTTTACTGTTCTTAGTGTTCAATTTGTTATTGGGTAACATGTCAAGTCTACAGTTTAAGAAAACTCTTTTTTTTGCTCATGTTTTAATGCTGTGAAAGCTAAGTTATAATCCCGGATTTGCACTACTTTGTTGTATGTTTTCTTAAATTGTTGCATTTGGAAACATACTCTAGGAATTATATTGTACACTAAGTAGGCTATTCATAATAGCGTAGTTTTGCCGCTTTGTGTTCTATTTCTTCTTGAACAACAGGTTGAGTTTACAGTTAAGCACTGTTTCATGTGTGTAGTTTTATTAGGTCATTTTAGTTTTTATACCAAGTTACAATCTCAAATTTGCACTATTTTATGTTGTATATTTTTCTGTATTTTAAAGTTAACAGTTTAAATTAAGCATATAAAGTAGCATTCAAATACTAGTGCAATACTTTGTCATTGTATGCAAGATTTTATTTCATCTATAAGGGTTCAATACAACAGAGTTTAAAGCAAAGTTTTATGTGTCAAATTATTCAACTGACAAGTTGGGCGCACAGTGGCAGCTACATATGATTTTTATAACAATCTGTATGCCTAGGTTTTCTTAAGAGCAGGGTTATCCAGGGTGCTCTCATAAAACATACAGTAAAAAATGCAACAATTAAGAGGGTATCAATAGAAGCTGTATGCAGACTGAATACAGTTTGATGAAGTAAAGAACAAAACACACTGAGACCGATCAATAGTCTATTCAACAGTGATTTTATATCAAAACTATAATAGCATAAATGGTGGACAAACTTTGAATCAGCACTAACAAAGTCTGATGTCCTAGCTACTCAATACCACAGCATTCCAGTTACTTTTTTCAGACATATCTTTGGGTGACATTTATTAAGTGCAACAAGGCATCTTGGAAAGGTGTATAGTCATTGTTTACCACATGATTAAAAAGAAGAGAGATGTCAGGGTAGGTATCTGCAAAGTCTTGTTCTGCATGACATCTATCCTCCTCAGATGAAAATGGGTCAGTTCCAAATACTGACTCCCAAGTCAGCGAGGATCCAAAATCTTGCTCATACATGTTTGCCACAACAGAGGCATTGGGCAACAGCTCTTCAGAGATTTTAGCTGGACAGCCACCTGCTGCGAGTTCATTGGGTATCCCACGGCCTAAAACAAGTAAACATAACTAACAAAGCAATGCCATTTATGCTGTATGTGGTTGGAGTTTGAAAAAAATAAAAGAGTTGTACTGCTTCAAAGAGTTGTAGATACTCAGTTTAGCATACCTGGGATCCTGTGTGCATTCCACGATTGCACCACTCTGCCTAGTCCAATTTGACTTAACTGACATGTCAGGTTTGAAATGCAGAATTTAGTCAAATTGTCCTCCATGTTGAGGACTTCTTGGTCCAGCATGTGTACCAGGGCGTGTTTCAGTGGGTAGTTCACGCGATTGTTCACCTCGGGCCAAATCCTTTCCACTCGAAGATTCTGTTGGAACACAAACATGATTTTAGATGGTATGAAAATGTAATAGGTTAAAGATTAGTTTGGGAAATTAATTCCCATTTTAAATGCTTTCACTCCTTATTTGTTAGAAGAATAAATGGCCAGTCTCTCTTTCTTTACTATGTTTGATTATATTAGTTGTACTGTTTGTCAGTATTACAAAAACCTCACCCTTTTTGATGTTGTTTGAAGGTATGGTGGCCTGCTAGGGTTGTATCTATGTCTTGACAGCATCTCTTGCATGTACAAGCACATATAAAACTCCTTGCCATGGTCAACCCTGACTTGGTCCCACATCCCATGGTTAACCACTGCAGATCTGGGATAAAATAATGTGTACATGTGCAAAGGGCTGCACTGAACTTAACTTATCCAATAATGAAAATTACATTCAATGAAAAGAGAATATACATTGAACAGAAACTATTATGACAATAACATTGGTTCTGAATGCATTTACCTGTAAACTTCCTCATAAATCACAAGGTTGTTTTTCACTGGCATGGTGGCATTGGCAACAATTTTGCTGCTGTAGCCATCAACTGCCACGACATGCGTCACTCCAAACATCACAAGCTTCTCGTTTTGGTCCAGGTGAATTTTATGGCCCATATATTCAGCATTATACGGGATGGGATTTAGATTACGAGCACCCTGAAGATATTTTGTATATTTTGATTAATGCAGCTCTTTGTCACATGAGGCCAAAATATTCACTAAACATTTTTACAACAAATAAATTATTATACGCATGGGTGGTTATAATATTCTAGTTGTTTTAAGTTCAACTCAATATATTCAATATATTTAAGCTTTTCTAAAGATGATCTACACCAATCAGCCCTATTAACATTATGACCACTGACAGTTAAAGTGAATAACACGGATTATCTTGTTACCATGGCACCTGTCAGTGACCGGGATATATTAGGCAGCAAGTAAACATGTCCTCATAGCTGATGTGTTTGAAGCCGGAAAAATGGGTGTTTAATGTTTCTCGGTGTTTGAGAGTTATACCTAACCTATATTTAAAAAAAA
Organism: Triplophysa dalaica; assembly: GCF_015846415.1. NCBI lineage: Eukaryota > Metazoa > Chordata > Actinopteri > Cypriniformes > Nemacheilidae > Triplophysa > Triplophysa dalaica. Next base: position 387,031 of record NW_026622635.1, on the reverse strand, counting down.
CGTAATTTCGTGTTAAAATGCACTGTGGCCACTCGTTAAAATGCATTGTAGTTCGTTCCTTGGCTAAAAGAACTATGACTGAGCCTGGTTCTCCCAAGGTTTTTTCTCCATTCGGTCACTGATTGAGTTTTTTTTCGTCTTTCTTTGCCTTTGTGGCCTTTAACTTTTGGCTTGCATAGTTGGGGACATATTATTTTATATTTATAAATATTATTACAACATTATTTTCCTGTTATCTGTAAAGCTGCGTTGAAACAATCTGTATTGTAAAAAGCGGTTACTTGATATTGTAATGTGCGTTCTTGAGATTGTAATGGGGTAGGCTATAATATCACAGATTTTGTAATGCGTTATATAACTGCGTTACAGCAAAAAGCAATAAATTAGGCCAACTGTAATTGCGTTACGAAAATCTGCGCATAGTTTCTTCTGCTTTTTAAATGATCTGGCGATCTGTTTCCAGTAGCCCTGGGGATTAGATCCATATTTGGTCCATGTAGAGGGCTTGGCAGTGTAGTTGAATCCATCCCCGTTTCCAGGTTTCTTCCCGTTTCTTCGACGCAGAAGTATAAATGCTTTACTCCCAGTGCCAACACTGGCAGGTGGTCATTATGTCATGGTTAATCAGTGTTATTAAAGGGGTGGCATAATGCCCTTTTCACAAGATGTAAAATAAGTCTCTGATGTCCCCAGAGTGTGTATGTGAAGTTTTAGCTCAAAATACCCCACATATATGTTTATATAGCATGTTAAAGTTGTCACTTTTTGAGGGTGACCAAAAATGCACCGTTTTTGTGTCTGGCCCCTTAAATGCAAAGGAGCTGCTGCTCCCAGCATAGGGGGCGGAGCTACAACAGCTTGTGTCCTTGTGTCCTTTTTTTATTTAAATTTATGAAGCTAATGTGGAGACGGGCCTGTCTGTTAAGAAAAATACAGCTATTAGCTACAACTAGGGCTGGGCGATATATCGCATGACATGCGCATCTCGTCAGTAAAGCCGGGTCCTTGATTAGTAGTAAATCGCCATCACCTGCTTTCAAATGGAGCGGCATTTACTACACAGAGCCGTAGTTCACTGACAAGCTGAGCCATGTCGCATTAATTATCACGGGCGATAATTAATGCGATATATCGCCCAGCCCTAACATTTGAAAGACGGGCAGGATATAAAATGTGAAAACCTAAATAAAAATCTTACTTCATATATTGATCCAACCACAGCCCTCTCCAGTTCTGTGTCCGATACATGTCTTTTTCGCTTAAGGTTGTGCTGAACACAGAATCTTCTCACACTCATTTCAGAACATCGCTGGATACCCGTCTTCTGCAGCGTAGCGGAAATCTCCTTATGTGTCTTGAAATTTTCAAATAAGTATTTAATTAAATCAGCATATGATTCCAGTGCGGCCATGGTGTCGATACGAAATTACAAAAAAATACTGAGTCAATCACTGCAAGATTGAGGTTTTTCAGGCTTCTTTTAACTTTTTGCAATTACGGCAAACTTCCAAGTGCAACACACACACGCACACACACGAAGATAACTTCCGGTTCACGCAAATCGAACAAATTAAATATCAAAATCAAAATCGGTCGTTCCCCCTTTATTTCATTTCCTATTTTTGATCTGAGCATTAAATCAAAAGTACGAAAAATGACCCGTTATTTGTTTTTTGGTATTACATTTATAAACGAATAACGAAGAAACAAACCGTTTTTTAATTTTCCGATTTTGATATCTCAATTGAATATGAAAAGAACGAATGATACACGGATTCGGAAGACTCACCCTGTATTATATTATTTTGTCGGAAGCCAGATAAGAACTTTACTCAGAGGCAGATGAAGGCAGGGTCTCTGTTTTCTTAGGGTCCTATCCGTTGCCTACTATTTTCTTTCCTTGTTAATGATTTATTGGATTTTTTTATACAATTATTTGTGGAATTATATTATTATTATGTTACCTGTGGTATCGAATTTTGTCATTTAATTAAATGGAGGCATTTTTGAATATGATTTTTGAATATGATCGGCCGGTTTCCTTTTGTTTGACTTATCTAGTTTAACGAGCCTTAAACCGGGCTATGGGCCGTAACAAAAATCCTCTTGCATGTTTCTGAGGTGCTGAAGGATCAACCTATAAAAGTCTTTAAAAACAAAATTGGATATTTAAATTAATTACAGGATAAACCTTAATAGCAAATATAGCTGCAAGCAGCAATCACCGGGTTCGAGCAGTCTAAGGTGACTAAGGTACGTCTGCCTACGCCGACTAAGCTCAGGAATCGCACCATAACACATCCAGAACAGATGACACTCAAACATAACCAGAAAAATGAAAGAAATGGTCAGCAAAGTTTAATACAGACCACGCATGCTTACACTTGTATGCAAAAACAGGTGTAAACCGATAATACTTAAGGGATGAGTGAAATTAACCAATTCTCATGTCTCTACGATGTTCTGAACCAGAGATAAAGATCTTGCTAAATGGTTGCTAAGGGCGTGGAATGGCACCTGCCAATTAATAACACATCAAACCACAAGTTAAACGAAACCACCCCAGTGTCACTACTATGTTCTATTGCAGAGATATAGGTCTAGCTTAATGGTTCCTAAGTTAACTTGTTTAGTTGCTATGGGTGTGGCAGGGTACCTGCCAATTGACAATACACTCATCCATGAGTACCGAATCAACCCCTGTGTCTCTACGATATTCTTCTGCAGAGATGTAGGTCTGGCTAGACGGTTGCTAAAATAATCTGTTTGGTTGCCATGGGCGTGGCTTGGCAGATGTCAATTGATTATAATGGAAGCCATTAGTAAAACAAAGAAAGTCCTGTGTCTCTATCACATTCTATTGCAGAGATATAGGTCTTTTTTGTTAATACAATGCACATTCTTCACTATGCTGGAAGAAGCCAGCAAGTTCCGAACCTGTCAAGTCTCAGAGCAGTTTGTGACAGAAGACTTCGCTACATAATGGATCTAGCGGCCGAAATGAACCACAGGAAATCTTCAACAGGTATTTGCGGTGATCTCTTGAGCAAACTGTGCTCGATATATCAAGCTGGTCGCAGCATTGAGGTCTCTGTGGACGAGTTTCTTTGGCAAAACCAATTTGGGCCTGTTGACGATGGGACATTAAAGGGATGTTTTTGGTCTGGACTAGATCATCACATAAGTTTCAATTTACCTGAGGAAGAACCTAGCTCAGGGGTGTCAAACTCAGTTCCTGGAGGGCCGCAGCTCTGCACAGACTGTGCAGAGCTGCCGCCCTCCAGGAACTGAGTTTGACACCTGTGCCCTAGCTGGAGCCTGGTACAATTTATTGACTATCCCACAGTTTTGTGGCTAGCCCCTTACAGTAGGGGAGGGCAAGGAGATTGACACTCCTAAATACTTTTTCGAGAGGGGCAATCAAGAACCAGCTCACCACATGGTCGCCAAGCCAGCGTCTCCAGCCGTCATGATCTAGTCCAGACGGAACTACTGTTCCCTGCCTTGTCCAAGATATACTACTGTGATCTTCCGGAGATCCCTGCCTATCTGCCCGCCACACCCAGGTTTCCAGACCTGGAAATAATGGTTAACATTAATTATTAAATGGGTTTCCACTCTAATAATAATAATGATATAGTAATCCAAATGCTTCCATTTAAAATAAAAAAAATATCCTTTTTCTAGGTTTTAAAGCAAGGGCACCGCCATCTTGCAGCACTCCTGATGGTGACGTTAACGGGTTTTTAGCCTTGCCTGAGTTTATAAGACAAATTAGGAGAGACACTTGAGTCCGTTTACATGCACAAAATAAATGGATATCTAAAATCATCCAAACCTATTTTAATGTTTTCACAGGCATTGTAATAAATATGCCTTATCCCTGGCAAATATTTTCAGGTGAACTGAACTCTCATTACATTGTGTCCCACCTTCACCCTCAATTGAGTGAGACTGGCACTCCTAAACATGCCATAGAGATGCAAATCCTCATATCATTTCCACAATTTTTTTAATTGAGCTTGAGGGCAAGTGAGTTCATTCCAGAATGTTAATGTTATAATTTTAACTTGTTTTAAAAAAAAAGATGTTTACTGCCATAAATGAAGACAGAGTGGATGTGGAGGCACACTCTGTCCCACGGGTGATGCAGTTGTTGACTAGTCAATTACATAAGCACCTGCTTCTTCCAGAGAGACAAGCTTTTAAAATCACTGTTCAATTTGACCATACATGTATGCAACCGATGCTGAGTAACACACAACATTACATTTCCCACTGCACATTTTTCAAATTAAAATGAATCTAAAGAGAACATGAAAGTAGCAGTGAAACATGGAGCTTGTTTTACCAGAGTTTAGATAAAGACAAATGTCCAAGACTGTTTGTTTTGATAATGGACTACTTGCACGTAGCCTTGTAACGTACTTTCGTCTTGAAATCACACTAGATTCCATTTATATTTATTAACTATGGGCTGTTGCTCCATGTGTAACCTAACGGTTAAATATACAACTTATACGATCATACATTATCAGCGACATAAGAAGAAATATTCTTAACATCACTAGGTACAAAATCTTCAAAAGATCTGGGAAAGTAATGGCTGGTGAAAGATGGCATTTGGATTAAACAACTACTGTAACACTCCAGTCTGTCCCCTGCCTGTGTTTCCCACCTGTTTTGCTTTGTCAACCGTTTTCACCTGTCAGTCGTTATTGTTGATTAGTCCCGCACCTGATTCTGTTTTCCCAGAGTTTTCCCCTGTATTTAAGCCCCGTGTTGACCTCATTTCCAGGTCGGTTATTGTATCGTTTACCTGGTTGTGTGTACCCTGTTCTCCTGCTCCCGTGTTCGTCATCATTAAAACCCTATTGGAATAGGATTTACATGTTTGTGGTCATCTTCATTCCCCCTCCGTGTCTACCCGTGACAACTACAGACTTTCAAAAAGACACGTGTGTTTTCCGCTCTGCGTTTAGCCTCACGCGGCCACTAGCCAGCCACGATTATATCATGAACACATGCTTTCATGGATTATTTGTTGGTAGAAGTGGCAGGAGTCACTTCTATAACCTGGATTATCTTGAAGATTATATCGACGCACACAACAACACACTCTGCTGCACCATAAACAGGGACACACCAGATCACAACAAAAAAAGTAAAGGTAGCAGCACTCCAATCTCCAAGAGACCTCGTCCCGATTCACCTTCTAGTAAAACACCATCCACATCACCTAAACCACCGTGCTGGACTGAGGTAAGCGACATTTTACTCTCCTGCGAAAATAAAATTTCTGGACTTGACAGAAGGCTCGCATTGATTGAAGTTATACATAAGGATTTCGAGGAACAGATTGAGACTTTGTTTTTTAAAGGATTCAGCTCACGCACTTACCACTAAACTCACCATCGTCACCACAGAAAGCAAACATTTTGGATTTGCAAACGCGCATCATGAGGGACAATTTAGTCTTCACAGGCAACCCGGAACAAACTGCAGACGACCCCGAGAAATCAGTCTTCAAGACTATGATAAAACAATTCACAGATCATCACTTCACCGTGTTCACCCTATCAGATCTCAAAACAACAACAATAGACCGCGACCGATCATCGCAAAGTTAGAACATTATAAACTCAAAGAACAGGGGCCCGTTCTTCGTACGTCGCCAACTCTGTTAGCTGGATTTGATTGTTGACGATTTGGCATGATCTTGGATTGTTTGGTTCTTGGACGCTCATAGTGGACTTGCTGTCATAGCAACAGGTCCGTAAACTTGAACCTGCTCGGGAGCAGGCTTAGTTCATGTAAACAGGATTAGATTGCGGCTTTATCAGAGGAGATAGGTAAGTCTATCGCAGCCATGTCTTGTCCAATTTTACGACAGCAACCTGTTGCGTTAGGTGCAAGAATTATTTGCAGAGCTTTTCGAATTAATCGCGTATTGCGGGATAGACAGGATCCTTTAGCGCAGCGCGATACCATCATTGTTGAGAGATACCGTTTTTCGAGTGAGGGTGTTATTTACATCATTCATTTGTTGGAACCACACATTACGTGTTCAACACGGAGGAGGCGGGCTTTAACAACAGCACAGACTGTGTGCATTGGCCTGAGATCCTTTGCGAGTGGCACGTTCCTTTACACTATTGGAGATGCAGAGAACTTGGTGAAAAGTGCTGTCTGTCGTGCCATTCGCAAAGTTTAGCTGGCGCTCAAGCCGTTTTTAGGGTTTTTTGTGGTATTTCAAAGCCACTTAAGACCACAGGTTGTAAAGCAGGATTTTTTTGCTATTGCAGGTACACTTATAATTGTTAATGACATGCAATCATGACCATACCAATAAGTATGACTAACAGTATGTGTCCTTCAGGCTTCCCTAACGTGATTGGTGCCTTAGACTGCACACACGTCCCCATCAAGGCCCCACCAGGCCCCAATGAGGGGGATTTTGTGAACCGAAAGGGGGTTCACAGTGTAAATGTGCAGGTAAATTACGATTACCATTTATAATATTCCTCTGATTAGTAATATATTACTCGAAAAAACAGTAATGAAATCAAAAAGTATGCAGTTGACTGAATAAAATCTCTTAGATGGTGTGTGACTCTGTTCCATATCACCAATGTGGAAGCAAAATGGCCAGGATCAGTGCATGACTCAAGAATTTTCAGAGAGTCACATTTATGCACATTATTTGAACGTGGTAAGGGAACATACATTTCAAGCTGACAGTATTATACACAGTATTATGCTGAGCCTAACAGAACTGCATTTTTCCACTATACAGGGGATTTTGACGGGAACCTGCTTGGAGACAGGGGCTATGCCTGCAGGCAGTATTTTATGACGCCCTTCCCTGTCCCAAACCCTGGACCTCAAACCCGTTACAGTGCAGCTCTAGCCAGGACAAGGGCACACATTGAAATGACCTTTGGGCAACTAAAGGGAAGATTTCAGTGTCTGAAAAGTCTGAGGGTTGCACCTGACAGGGCCTGTGACATAATTGTTGCATGTGCCATTTTGCCATATTTTTCATAAAGAAAAGCCAGCAAGTCATCTTTTGCCTGCAATAAGAGAGTTATGTTAAGTCAGAAATACTACTATGTGTGAAATAGTTCTATTTCTCCTCTTAATTTGTCTTTTTTCAACTCAAAATACTCAATTTTCTGTTTAAGATGCTGTTTATATAGGGTACGGATGTCCCCCTGTGTAATTTCATGAAAAAAAAGGGTCAAAACATGCCTCATGCAACAAAAGTAAAAGTACAACACTGCCCCACCTCTGTATCAGCAGTTCTTTGTGCAGACTGTTCTGGAAGCCTTTCTGTAGGTGTGGATTCCTGCAACTCATGTTGCAGACAGAAAGAATAGGTACACAAGTATATATAAATTAGGGTAAAGTTATTTATGCACTTACATGTTCTTCCTCCAAAGGACAATCTGAGAGGGTTTCTTCACTGTACTGTGCAATGGAAATAAATGGGTATTACAAAGTGTTGCACTCTTTCCTTTTGATGTAAAAGTTAGAAAAACACAACTTACTGCATATGCTTCAGCCACCACTTGCTTGGGAACAGGTAAAAGTGTTGGTGTATTATCTAAAACTGCACAAAAGAAGGGGGACATAATGTCATTACAATTAACTACACTGTAGACAAAATTGTGATTAATAACTGATGGCAACATATTTTATATGAACTAAAAGTTTAGAAGTTTTCACTTTCACAAACATTTCAAATGACTGTACCAGCCACTTGGATTATACTTCTTTAATGCAGCAACAAACCATTTTACAGTGTACTAAGAGAATTGAAAGCTCATTTAGCCTATCAGTAATGAAGGTGTGGCTGCTACTGGTCCCTGGCTTTGGGTCTAAGGAAGAGCTGCCCCCAGGGATGCCCTCCACAATGGGTCGGTTTGAATTCAACCCAAGCTCTTCTGCTGGGGTATATTGTGGGGTTCAGGACCACAACCTGTTTTTTTCTTTCAGCCTTTTTCTTGGTGGCAGTTATAGACAAACACATCATTTGACAGTGGCTTTTAAAAAGAGGAAAAAAGTGGCTTTTTAAAATGAGGACTGTATAAGAAGTAAAGGCTACCATTTTGTAGAATATTTTTGTACTTCACTTTTACTTGTTCCCATGTTCTAGTGGGTCCCGTGGTGTCTCTGACATAAAAGAGCAAAGTTGATGAATTAAAAAAAATTGCACAAATACGTACAGTAGAAAGTGGTAGAAACATCTAACATGGACACCACTTACGAATTTAATTTGTCTGCTACTTTTTGCTATCCCTCTCTCCTGGCTTTTGCAGACTGTGAGGTGTTCCCTGGTGTTTTAATTAAACTTTCAAATTCGGCATAACCTTCCATTAAAAGCTCTTGTTCTGCTTGGGAGAAAAACTGAGGGCGTTCTTTAGCCACGCTGAACAGCCAATAACAGCGTTGCTGATCATTGTTTCTACCATCGATACATATCCCCTTTTAAACAAGCGCATGAACGCGCAATAATCTCAGATAACCCAATCCAGCGATACTAATCATAAGCGGCAGGTGTGTACGAAGAAACAGCCGGATCATGATTATCACGATGATATCATCTTGGATGTGTCATTTGATCTCGGATGTAATAAGCGACGTACGAAGAACGGGCCCCTGGACACCAGGTTCCACACCACTGCAGAAATAGTTGAGGAATTCTCTGCCGTTTTAAAAAGTTGGGCAGATTAGTGAGGATAAAGTCCCTTCTGTGTGCCAACCACTTATCAAGAAGTATTTCAGAGATCTCACGTCCGAGTTTGAAAATGAAATAAGACATCTGAACACAGTATATGCTTCTACTTTCCCTCCTAACTTGTCCCCTCTTGATCTCCTGAATGCAATTAACAAGATGCAGCTACACAGCATTTTTGGAGAAGTCTGCATAGCTTTACGTATATTTTGTACATTGCCTGTGACTGTTGCTGGTGGGGAGAGAGCTTTCAGTAAGCTAAAACGGATAAAAAAAATATTTGAGGTCCAGTATGTCTCAGGATAGGCTTTGCAATCTTGCCATGTTGTCCATTGAAAGTAAGTTGGCTAGAAAGCTAGACTTCAAAGACTTGATCAGTGACTTTGCTAGCAAGAAGGCTCGGCGCTGGGCTCTTGGTGAGTCAGGCTGAGCAAAGCCCAGTGAAAGCTGGCAAATGCCATGGCTATGGAGATTGGATATTACTACAGACATAATGCCCACAAAGTTTACATGTCCACTTTATTTTCTTGTTGGCATTTATGTGCAACGAAGTTAAAAAAAATCAGCTGTTTTTCCTTGTTTTGAGAGGATGATTTTAATATATTTTGATTGAAAAGTTCATTTATATTTAAGTTTTTTCTTTTTTAAATCTTAAATCAATAATTATAATAAATAATAATTTTGTTAAGAGAATTTTCCATTTTGTCAAATTTTTGTTGCTTTTAATCTTGCATCAAATAGTGAACTGCATACTAGACTTGCATGCTTGTACAAATCACCAGCAGTAAATATTGTGCTAGTTCAAGTATTGAACTAAAAGAAGCAAGACAGTTGCAATCCTTTAATTAGAGTTATGTAAAGCTTTTGATGGGACAGTTAGGTCCTAGAGATGTGGTGACAACAGCTGCCCAGAGGGGGCCCAATGAGATTTTTTGTGATGGGGCCCAAAATTTCTGGCGGCGCCCCTGGGCGTGGACGTCCACCACTCTCTGGAGCAGGGCCTGTCTTGCTTCCATATCTGGGCAGAATCTTTGACAAAAAAAAGTTAATTATCTCAGCAGTTTAATCAAAATGATGCATTTTTGGAGAAACCTACCCACATCTACGGAGTGATAAAAAAACGAACAAATGAAGAGAGAAGAATACGGTTTCTTTTGTTTAAAAGTCGAGACTCTGTTCTTTCATTTGACATATTGTTTGTCCATTTATTCATTACAGAAAAATAACTGATCCATTAAAGTTTGGTGGATTTTTTTAAAGAGGCAGGCGGCGAATGAGTTAAGAGGAAACGGCAGCGAGGATTTTCAGGAAAAAAGGAAATCTGGGAGGCAGTCTCAGTTCAAATCACATTTGGTTGCTTTTTTTTTTTAATAACCGTTTATAATAACAGTTGTTTGATCAGTGCTTGAGTAGTACGGATGTTATTTATTTTGGTTGCTTGTTTTTGTTTGTTCTGGTAATAAAAGTCTATAAAAACAGTTTGCTGATCAGTGCTCTTGTAGTACAGATGTTATTTAAGGTTATTTTGTGTGAACGGTCGTCACATTTGTTCCAAAAACGACCAAAGAAAAAACACTGTATAAAGATAAGAAAAGAATAATATAAAAAAATCATTAAAAGATTCTTTACAGTAAAGATTTTTTTTTGAACCCAGCCTCTGTCATTGCAACACACTTATAAAGTCAGTGCCGGTGAAAAGTGTACATCGTTTCCAGTGTTTTCATAATCGGTGGGTGCTTTAATTTGACCCCTCAAAAATGAACTTGGCTTTGCACAGCCAAGGAAGGTCCTGGAGACCAACAACTACATAATACATGCACATATATCTATATGGTCAATAACTATAAACAATCACGCAAAGTGGAGTAGTTCAATTCCTAAAATAAAAAAAAGTTTTAAATTGAAACAAACTCTTATTCGGCAAAGAACCTTCAGCGTCGATAACTCTGATTGTCCAACAGAGGGCAGCAGACTTTCATTTTTTCAAGGTCACAAGTGCTCCCCATCCATCCAGTTGAACTTTTCACCTTTATACAGTGACGCTAGGGTCGCTCACCTGTCCCAACCCCCTCATCACACTTTATTTGAACATCTACAATCTGTATCTGCCATTAAAAAGGTAATATATAGTGGTTTATTATAATAGTTGGTTATTTTACACAGAATCACGATGTTACAACTTGTAGCAACGTGCGTTTCCGTCGAAAAAAATAGTTACATTTGTAGCGCTCGATAAATGTTAACGATCAGGCAGTGTTTGTTCTGTGAAGGAGCTTTAGAATTACATTCGGGAGAGTCTGAGACGGTTGTTAAAGCTGTTATGTCTCCCACTATCACACATATAAGCTAGTTATCTGGTTCTTCATTAAACATCGGACCTGTTTTCTCCATATGAGGACACAACTGTGCAGTTTGAACGTCAGGCCCGTGTTCTTCATATAACGCGAGCAGATGAGTCTTCTGCAGACAGAGCTCAGCACAGAGCACCTGAGAGAATGTGTGTGACAGCGAAACAGCGTAATGATTGACAGGATGACAGACACAAGAGCGCAATAGAACGTTTAATTAAAAAGAATCTCTACGTTCAATGTAAGCGAGTTTGTCTAAGTTTAACTTTTAATGATAGTGGGGAAATAACAAATGCCTTTTGTTTATTTGTGTTATACAACGCGAGTATATCATGTGATACATCTTATTCGGATAATAGTAAATAATGTTAATAAATGCTTTTCGTTGAAGGAAAGGGAATCATCTAAATGTACAACTTTGATTAAAACTGGACAAGCTTTCTTTGTTAAAGGTTTTAAAAGTCAAAATTCTTGACTGCATAAGTGAAACTAACTTTTCAAAGAATATAATAAATAGTCTTATTGGGGTTTTATTTAGCTTTTACAAGCAAAAGATTACATTTATTTTATGTAAACCAATTAATCAAAAATCAATATCTGATGATCAAAATAATGGTTAGTTTCAGCCCTCATTTATTATGCATGTCTGAACATAAACTTTATGTACTTTTACTACTTTTGCTCCTTTGGTTCATTAGTTTTCAGATTGTTATTTGTCTTTTCAGAATTGTGTATCTGTTACACTGTGAAGCAGTTGGAAAAGTGTTTCTGTGAAAGGAAACCTTCATCCTTCTGTTATAGATGCAGATCTGATGGTCACCTTCACATGATGTAAATATAACTAGAATAACTAGAATATAACTAGAAACAGTCTTTCTAACTAGAAGAGGTAAAATAAAACTTGTCTGCAGATTTTTATTTGTTTTCTATATAGGGGTGGCCAATGGTGGGACCCCAATAATTATCTCGCATACCCCTCAGAAAATGTGCAGTTGCGCCCCTGTCCATAGTACAACTGACCGGAAAATAAGGGAGTCTACACATACATGACACGGAATCAAAACACACACTAGAAACGTTCCACAAGCATAGCAAAAGCCTAATGAAGTTGAATCTCAAGTGACCGCTCTCTTTCCTCTCTTTCCTCTCCAATGGTGTCTTCCTTAAATGAGAAAGCGAGTACGTAGCAAAACGATGATTGGAGAGATGTTTTATGATGAGGCAAGAAGAGCAAAAAAATATTTTAAGCAAAATATGTTCCAGACATTTCATGAAGACCCTAATAAATCATACCAACTTGTTGAAAGTGTTCATACGAGGAGTTCCTTAAAATGATCAATACTAGAGGCCCATATAGTGTAAAAAGTATCATTTTCTTAATGAATATTTAATATTTTCCAGTAAAAGGTGCTAGAACAGCCAAGTGGATTTTTCTGCTTCCAGTTAAACAAAATCAGTCTTCGCTCCAGGAATGTACAGCTCCAAGAATATTGTATTGATCTGATTAGAGTTCTGCATTTTCACTCCTGACACTGAAAATATTCATGACTGGGTCTGTTTTAAGTGGTCTATCCAGCACTTCTGATAATAGTTAAAAGACAGAACTCTAGTAATTATTACATTTTATGGCACTTCTAAAACATATGTCCTAATGATGCTGGGGATATATCACATGTTTCACATGAGTGGTCTACAGAAGAAAACATCCTAGAGAGCTTTAGTTCAGATAAATGAAGTCTGTGCAGGACTTTAAATTGTATGAATCTATGTCTGATGCATGCAGAGGAGGAATGAATGATTTTTTTAAATTTCAATAAAAAATACATTTCAAAAGCTTTAAAAGCAGGGGGCAGCTTTTAAGTCCATTACAAATATGACGTACACAAATTGGAGACCGTGAGAATCCAGCGTATGTGTCTACTCTCATAACCCTGCAAAAAATTTGTTTTTGCTTTAAACCCTGAACATTTCACTCTATCTGTGATCATTTATTACATATAATTGATATTCCTCCTTTAATGTTGGATGATGAGGCAGACCCATCCCACCTTCTGTTTTAGTTCTCTATAAGTATATCTTCTTAATCCTCAGTTTCTTTATTCCATTTTGGTAAAACTTCAAAATGGCGAAACCTTGTAACTCTCATTGCTACCCCACTGTCCAGGTGTTTTGTGACAGCACTGAAATCACATATTCTACAGTTTACTTTCTAAAGTTGTGAGTGTTCTGAGACAGAGGAACAACTTATAAATTCTGGTTGAATAATGTGCTCTCAGAAGAACCAGACATGTGCTATGAGGTGTCCTTATAAAGCTTCAATCTAATAGTGTTTGTATGAGACACAGCTGCTCTCCAATGTCCAGTTTAATGAGTAAATTGATGTGTGATGTCATCAGTTCTTCCTTCACCAATGAGAACACATAAGATCTGATGATGATGATGATGATGATGATGATGATGAGCAGCAGCTGTACACAATCAAAAGCTCTTGTACTTCAGCACTTAAATACACTGACTCAACACTTATATTCCTCTTCTAGTCATTATATAATCATATATAATCATATATAATATTATCTTGATATTGTTGATATTCACTGAATGAATATATTACTTTGAACTTAAAACTTTGTTTCTCAATTGCATGGGTTTCACAGACTGGGTCACATATGTGACCATGGACAATAAAACTAGTCTTATGGGTCAATGTTTTGAAATTGAGATTTTTACATAATCTGAAAGAAGAATAAATGTGATTTCTATGGATGTATGAGTTGTAAGAACAGAACAATATCTGGCTGAGAAGGTTTTTATATATTTAAAGTAGGAAATTTACAAAATATCTTCATTGAAGATGATCTTTACTTAATATCCAAATGATTTTTGCCATAAAAGATCTATAATTTTGACCCATTTAATGTATTTTTGTCTTTTACTAAAACTGTTCCTGTGCTACTTAAGACTAGTTTTGTGATCCAGGGTCACATATGTCCTATGACTACAGACATCATCTCTATGCTCTGTATTTTTAGGCACCACAAAGACTCAATAACTCATCTATGACCCAGCTAACAGGGAACGTTCCCACAACTTTCACTAATGTTGTTATGACGGTATTTAAAGGTTAGGGGAAAACATTCTTAAAATAATGTTTATGTGACGTTTTTATAATGTTTTCAATGTATGAGTAATGTTCCTTTAATGTTAAGAAAAAATGTCTTAAGAACAACATTCTAGAAACGTTCTATGTTTATGTTATTTTTACTCAACGAATGCTCTTGTAAAGCTGAAGGAAAATGTTCTTAGAACGTTCTTGTAACATAGTTTTGATGTTTTTCTACACTTAATGAAGGTTTTCATAATATAAAGAGAAAACGTTCCAAGAACAATCTTTTTAGAACGTTGTTTTGATGTTATTTTTAGGTGATAAATGTAGGTGATAGACATTGGTTAAAGAGTTGGACTTGTAACCCGAAAGTTGTGAGTCTTAGGACCCCCAGAAAATGTAATAGGGGTAGTGAATAAACACCACTCTCTCCACTCTCGTTCAAACAACAAAAGGAGCCATTGAGCACATGTGACTTCTGTGTTTAACGCAAGCACCCACTGCAGTTTCTAGTTGGGGAGACTTACAGCAGAGTGAAATGGCAAAATAAGAAATTAGTTAAATTAGAACAGCACTTCTATACACCACTGCAGTGTGTTGCAGTGTAAGGCATCTGCTAAATTTATACATTTACTCAGTTTCCCATTTCTCCCTGCTTTAAGTCATGCAAACCGGAAACTGATGAGGGTTCTTCCTGTTTAACACGGAAGTAACACGCTTACGCTCCGCGGGCACCACAGCAAAAACGGCTGCAAAAACTGTTTATAAACTCTCACTGCTGTGTGTGAGCACTTGGATGGGTGAAATGCAGAGCACAAATTCTGAGTATGGGAAACATGTACTCGGCCAAACGACACTTCTAAGAAAGAAATAACTACATATTTATGGTAGAAAATGTAGCTAGAAAATTTAAATGTCTACGATTAGTATGCCCAGTTGAGACCTCTATAGGATCTCTGTGTAACTAAAAATTGACATTTGAGGCAAAGTGTCCTATGCAGCAGCACCGTGTCCTGTCATCTTGTGCACCATGCTCTGTTCACAGTGTAACATGTATATATGAATTTACAGTAATGCTGCTCTGACTTCAAATGATTGAGACCTGTATAATTTTCTCCTATAGTAATATTTTAACTTAATGGACTAATGGTTGCTCTTGTATGCATCCGTGAGTGACAAAACACCTCTGCACATAACCTGGGACAAAAATATAGCACAATTATAGTTTTTCATGGCTCTAAATTATAAATGGAGGACAATTTATAGATGGGCCTGGCACAGAGTCTGTGTTTGTTGACAGTACTCTACTGTAAATAGTACTCTACTCTCAGCCAGTCTTGTCTTTTTGTTCCAAGGTTACCGCAGGATGCAGTTCATGCCCAGACCTGATGGCAGAGCTGAGAATGGGAAGCGATGACCTGACAAGAGCTAAGAGGATAGAGCTGGATAAAGGACGCGGCAACTTAACACGATTTTTCTACAACATTTCAAATGTTATTAGATTGTTAATGATAATCTTAAATCCTTACTTTTTATATTTTATTAATCCTTGTTGTGCAAGCACTGTTGAGCTTGTGCAGAGGCAGCAGCTTTTGCCAGAGGGGAACTGGAATCCCCTGGTTGGGCCTGGGTTCCCCTGAGGTTTTTTTTCTCGATGGGAGTTTTGGGTTCCTCGCCACCATTTGCATATTGTTTTGCACTATTTGCCTGGCAGGGGGGGCTGCTTTAGAAGTTAGACATAATTAATATTGCATATAAGAATTTCTAGTCCGTTTAATATTTGACCTGTGGTTCTCTCTCCTATGTGTGCTTTCACTGTGTGTGTGTGCGTCTGTCAATGTGTGTAAGTATGAATTCATATTGTGTGAGTGGAGCATTTGTATGTCTGTCTTCTGTTGTTTTCACCTTTGTCTTGTTTTTACAGGTATATGCCTTCAGTTGTTTTTCTTGTATTTAATGTGTCTCATGTACAGCTGCTTTGTAACAATGAAAATATATATAAATAAATAAAGTTGAGTTGAGCAGTCTGGCTAGTGGTATTTTTATTAAATATATATTTTTTTATATATAAATCTTAGAAAATATTTTATTTACTTTATTAGAATAATTGATGGCATGTGATAAAATATTAGATTATTAATTGTGTAATCATATTTCAAGTGTCTATTAAGTAATCAATCAATCCATTATCCATCCATCCATCATGGGAAATCAGAAATATTATGAAAATAGATATTTTAAGATAGCTTTTTAAGAGTACGGGGCCCAAAACGGATCGCTCATGCGCACAACGAACGTTTGTTCACTCCACATGGTGCTTCACTAGGTGAGTACTGAGCATGTTTTCTTATTTAGTCTTATCTTCATGCGTTTATTGCGATTATTACTAAATCAAGATGCGGCTGGATATTACATTACCTTATATTGACGTATTTTGAAGTATATTTTACATTTAAATCTAGCATATGGGTAAGCTTATTTCAGCTAAAAACATACCAAAGTATATTTATATTTTTTAACCTTCCGAAAGTGCAGTAAAATAATTAAATGTTTCATTATCGATTTCAGTCACTCTTGTCTTTCATTTAATACTTTGTTGAACTTGGAGCAGGGCGCCAATATTTGAATTCGGTGTTTGCTCATTGATGGCAGATCTGTTTGACCTCAAAATTATTTCATAAGAGTTTTATGTACTTTGTTGTTTGCGGGTTATGATGTTCTCGACTTTGCAAGGCATAGGAACATATTTAAGTTGATTAGTTATCATTGTTGACCAATTATCTCCAGCAAGTTTTTGTTTCTTTCCAGAGCATAATGGGAACGTTCTGATAAATTTAAACAGCAAAAATACCACCATATGTTTAAATGAACCTGTTAACACAGTGTCCTAACCAAACACTATCCTAACCAATCTTTTCTATGGTAACCATTGGTTTTGTCCTAACCTGCTGCAATAGCGCTGCGTGACGAGCAACGGCTGTTTCTATTTTAGAAACAGGACACATATCTCTCTTTGTGCTCTCTTCAGCTGCAGCGTGTGAGGCTGTGTGGACAGAGACAAACTGTTCTGATTAGCCTTGTCTTCTGACTGATTGACGTGTCCCGCCCCTTTTTTGCGTTCGGTATGGACAAACAAATTGCTTCTTGCGGTCGTGTTTAGTTAGGATGCGGTGTAAGCTATTACTTTAATATATATCATTTTAAAAATACAATATTTTGAAATACAAAATTGATGTTAGCCTCACGGCTTTCCATTGTTTGGTGTTAGTTTTGTCATATATAGATTTTTGACTCTTTCTACATAAATGACTTTATGAAACAGTCATGAAATCGTCTTGGTTACGTATGTAACCTCAGTTCCCTGATGGAGGGAACGAGACGTTGTGTCGAGAATGACAGACGGGGTTCGCCCTTGAACCAATCAACTCTGACTACTATAGAAAAGGCCAATGAAATTTGGTGAATGAAATTTGCATGCCAGTCTCCGCCCCCGGATGTCCGGTATAAAAGGAAGCCGGCGTGCAGCATTCATTTACCCTCAGGGAACTGAGGTTGCATGCGTAACCAAGACGTTCCCTTTCTGTCGGCCTCTCAACGTTGTGTCGAGAACGACAGATGGGGTTGAATATGGGAAACGCCACAACACTGTATCGCGTCACAATCTCAGCGAAGCGACGGTAACAAGCCTGTGTCAGCTCGAAGCTTTCGTGAAACTGTAACATTCCAGTGTGTTGGTCGGGGGTCCCAAAGCTTTCTTGGAGAAAGATGGGCACAGCCCTGACCGGTAACCTTTCACGGACGTGGCCTTAGCTCTCTACTGGCGAGAGGCCTTCCGGCTCGGGTTTACACCGGGTGAACGCAACTCTTAATCAGAGAAGCGCTACAGAGGCAACCTCCTACCCGCGGGGAGGAAAATGGTGGTTATATGTATGGTCTCGTCCTTGGAGGAAAACGCATGGAACGTGCGGACTGGGTAGTCACCGCGAGGTGGAGGCCCACCTGGGGAAGCTCATGGGTTACCATGTGTGGGAACCGTTGCCATGAGGATATATCAGACGGAACAGCCCACAGGGGGGGGTTCACTGCGTCCGATAGCACTAGGTCCGGTTAGAGCTATCTGTGATAGGTCATATGCCCGGCCTAAGGGGGAAGGCTGCTCTGCCCAGCCAACCCCCAGGGGGTGCTTGCTTTAGTGATGGATCGAATGTCTGTTCTTAACCAGTGTCTGGGTAAGAAGGAAGGTTGGTGAGGTACCAGTTTCTTAGCCATGTGTTTGGGTAAGAAGAAAGGTAGATAGCACACTGACCCAACCTCTTGGAGGGTGGGAAGGTGCTTTCGCAGGCATACTGATGCCAGTCCTACATGTCACCACGCAGGACGTGGGCTGACACCGGGTTTACGCGAAGGTTTTTAACCCTTGCGAAGGTTTTGGTGTAGCCCAACCCGCAGCTCTACAGATGTCTACTAGAGAAGCGCGTCTGGCCAGTGACCAGGAGGCTATACCCCGTGTGGAGTAAGCCCTCAGTGGGCATGGGAGATTCTGAGATCGGAATGCCGTCGTAACGGCATCCATGACCCAGTACGCCAGCCTCTGGTTGCAGACAGCCTTCCCCTTCTGCTGTCCTCCAATACAGACAAGGAGCTGGTCAGAGCAACTGAACTTCTGCGTGCGGTCCAGGACACAACACGGATGGGGTTGGGTCTTGGGTCTGCTTGGAGGTCCCCTACCCTCTTGAGCGCCAACAGGGGGGCCGTCTTACTCAGGTGGGTTTTAAGTAGTTTTTTAAATGTTGTGATAGATGGTTGAACGGACAGAGTTAGGAAGAATGTTCCACCAGGAAGGAGTTGTGAATGATATGAGCGGGAGAGCGATTTACTGCCCTTATGGGAAGGCAATACAAGACGCAGCTGGTTTGCTGAACGCAGGGATCTTGATGGGGTGTAGGAGTGCAGGAGAGTGTGGAAGTAAGCTGGTGCAGATCCAGTGATAGTCCTGTAGGCAAGCATTAGTGACTTGAATCTGATACGGGCTGCAACCGGTAGCCAGTGAAGAGAGATGAAAAGGGGAGTCACGTGAGCCCTTTTGGGCTGTTACAAGACGAGGCGTGCTGCTGCGTTCTGAACCAGCTGAAGTGGTTTGATAGCCTTTGCAGGAAGACCAGCCTTGAGATTACCAGGGCCTGGACAAGAAGTTTTGCCGCATGCTCCGTGAGATATGGTCTGATCTTTCTAATGTTGAATAAGGCATATCGGCATGACCGTGTTGTCTTTGCAATGTTATCATTGAAGGACAGCTGTTCATCAAATATGACTCCGAGGTTCCTGGCTGTTTTGGAATGGGTGATTGTGGTATTGCCAGGATGGATGTTGAAATCGTGTTGGACCGTAGGGTGTGCCGGAAGTACGAGTAGTTCGGTCTTGGCAGGGTTCAGCAGGCAGGCTGTAATGCGAGCTGCTACAGTGGTATCGTCTGGGTGAAACGAGATGTTGATCTGGGTGTCTTCGGCATAACAGTGATATGAGAAGCCATGTGCCTGTATGATGGGTCCCAGTGATGTCGTGTAGATGGAAAAAAAGTAGCGGTCCAAGCACCGACCCCTGAGGGACCCCAGTGATCATGTGGTGAGCCGTGGACAGCGAGCCCCTCCATGACACCCTGAAGGATCTGTCGGAGAGGTAGGATTTGAACCAGCGGAGGGTAGAGCCTGTGATTCCTAGTGATGACCGGGTTGCTAGCAGTATCTGGTGATTGACAGTGTCAAACGCTGCAGATAGGTCTAGCAGAATCATGACCGAGGATTTAGATTCCGCCTTGGCTAGCCGCAGTGCTTCTGTGACCGATAGCAGTGCCGTCTCAATGAAGTGGTTTGTTTTGAAGCCAGACTGCTTGTCATCCAGTAGTTTATTCTGGAATAGGTAGGAAGACACCTGGTTGAAAGCTGCCCTTTCAAGTGTTTTTGCTATAAATGGGAGGAGAGAGACAGGTCTGTAACTGTTGGGAGTAGAAGGGTCCAATGTTGGTTTCTTCAGTAGGGGCGTGACCTGGGCCTGTTTGAATATGGATGGAAAAGTGCCGGTGAGCAGGAAGGTGTTGATGATGTGTGTGAGTGCAGGTGTGAGCGAGCTGGATATGGCCTGAAGGAGATCGGAGGGGTTAGGGTCAAGGGGACAGGTGGTGGGGTGGCTGGAGAGAAGCCTGGTGACTTCAGTGTACATAAGTGGGGTGAAAGAGGAGAGTTTGATGGTTGAAGTGTGGGAGGTGTTTCCCACGGTCTGAGGTACCGAGAGTTGTTTGCTGATGGATGATGTTCTGTCAGTGAAAAATACAGCAAAGTCTTCCGCAGTCAATGATGAAGTGATGAAGGCTCTAGGCAATTGATATGCCAGCACAGACGCTGTTGCACACTGCGCCCCAACCCTGCAGCGAGACGTCCGTCGTCACCATGACGTGCCTCGTAACCTGCCCGAGGGGAACCCCGCTCCGAGGAAGGTCATGGAAAACCAAGGGGTTAGGGTGCGTCGGCAGCAGGGCGTCATCACCATGCGCCTCTGCGTGAGCACCCTGAACAGCAGCTTGTGAAGGTGCTTTGTTCAGGGTATGTAGACCTATGGAGTGCAACCTGCCGTCTTTCTTGGGAACGATGAAGTCCGGGTCGTGACCCACTGAACATCTTGGTTTTGTGGGACGAACTTGATGCCTGTTTTGCCAGAAGAGTGGTGACCTCTACCCGAAGTACGGAGGGGTCCCTGCCTCTGACAGAGGGAGAGATGATGCCCCGAAACTTGGGAGAGTCTCTGGCATACTGGATCGAGTAAACAAGACGGACCGCCCTCATTAGCCAGCGAGACGGTGTGGGCAGCTCTCGAGCTCCCAGGGACTGTGACAGAGTGACCAAGGGGACGGTCTGCTTCACCGTCCAAAACTGCTGAGCACAGTCCTCAACGGTGTTACCAGCAACCCGCCCTCCGAGATGGGCTCATCAAGAAAGCGGACTTCCTTCGTGTCACTCTTCTGCGCAAGGTACAGCCGGGGATGTCTCTCCTGGACCACTACCGTGGACATTGTCCGACCTTGGTTGCCCGTAGAGCGCTGTCAGCGGCAGCACGGAGATCCTGCATTATAGTCGGGTCGGCCTTACCCTCGTGGAGCTCTCTTAACGCCCTGGCTTGGCGGACCTGTATGGTGTTTTTTCTATTATAGTATTGAGTTTTCTTACATAAAATGATTCATTTAGGAAGCAAAAATAGTGGGTTCGTGGAAAAAAGCCTCTTGAAAATGCCAGCCATTTGACGCACAGTCTTGCGTTGGATCGTAGTGTGAAAAAGCCTGACACGTAGCAGTTATCTAAATGGGAAGTGGGTGATTTCACCTTACCCTGTGGTAAGACCACTTTTTAATCTGCTGGCCACGGATAGGGGGTGTGGGGACACCACTTGGGGCGCCCTCGCGCCATGGCACCCCTCGAAGACCCCAAAGACCCCTGTCCACGAACATCATATGCGTACCTCACAGGTTTATCCCATGCACTTCGGCTTACCCGCTTGTCCTCCAACATTATATGAGTTCCACGACTCAATTGTTTGCATGGGTGTCGGCTGCCAGCTTACTGCCCATTGGTGCCAGTGTCCACGAAACAACTATTTGTCCACTGATCAACTATGGGTATCGATTTGACCTTCGACCCCGCTGACCACTCCATGGCCACGCCCCCGTCCACCAAACCACTTTTTGTCCGCTTTCCAACTACTTTTACCAGAACCTGCGTTCTGCCACTCGGGGCTGACATATGTTTGTCTGAGGGGGCGTGGCAATCGAGAAATGTGTTTTTAAAAAAAATATATTAATATTTACACGTTTTAAATGCCCATTCTGTGCAATGTCCACCAAGCATTTATTCCTGGCCCATTCGATAAACTGCACGTGGACAACATCATATACATCGTAATAGATACAAACTCATCATTCTACGAGCTGTTTCTAACATATGTGTGTCTAAAAGAGGGTTCTCAATGAATCGTGTTATTTCTGACACCTAGAAATGAATATATACATTTAAAACATTGTTAAAAAGCAATCCATTTTCCAGTCTGTTCTAACTAGAAAACGCATCCATTTTCTAGTATGTTTGCATTGCCTGTCCACATGTGGTTTGTGTGAGTGGACCACGTGTAGTAGGTTGGTGGAAATAATGCTTTTTAACAATATTTAAAGTGTAAATATTGATTTTTGGGTGTCAGATACAACACTATTCAGTGAGAACACTGTTTTAGACACACACAGGTTAGGTAACGACTCGTAAAATGTTCAGTTTTGACATAAAATCGGGTGTCTTATATGTCAAAGGTCAGGGTGTAAACAAAGGTCCAGAAAACAAGAATCCTAAGGTCAGAGGACATCGAGCCTTTGCAGTGACCACTGACACGGACCCCCAAATCAGGCCCTGCATTTTCGAGTCCGTGGCTTCTTATTAAAGGGTTTAAAAGTGGATGAGTACATAGCTAAAACGAGCCTCGCTTCTAAGTCTCTGCCATTGAAATCAATGGGCTTTTTAATTTACATCAAAAAGGTTATAAAATACTTCTGGATGACCAAGAGTTTTGGCCTTTCGGTATGTCTCTCGGGGGACCGGGACGCAAGTGCACGTGAAGTTTTGGGATCGTCGGACCATCCGGCGGCCTTGCGGGAAAGTTCCTCGAGCAATTTATATGTATGGGCCACGTGTATTCAGTTGGTGGACAACCCACTTATTAGCAAAAATGTGCCATTATGTTCGTTTAAATGCATCAACTACCGCATTATTCCGTCAGTGCACTTCATTAGACACTCATGTGTTAGCAACAACTTGTAGAACGCTCAGTTTGTCCTCAAAGGTCTAATTAGGGTGCCTGTTCACGAACCCCCTATCAAAAACGTATTGGATAGGTGACGGGTGGAAGGCCTTCCGTAGTGAAACGAAAGGCCGCAGGATCTTGAAGTTCTAGATTCGTGTTCTCAAGAAGCCCCAGAGGTATCCCCCAAAGGTCCAAAGCTCTACACCTTTCCCGAAAAATTCACCCTCCCCCATTCCTGAAATTAACAAGGCTGTTGAGGGGTATATAGCAAAGGCTGTGTGGTTCATTTTGTGATTGGGTGTATAATACATTTTCATTTACTCCGACGGGCCGGAATCTACGTGGTGCATAGAGCAGACCATAACGCATGTGCGCGATGCATGCGTCACTGCATGTACCATGCATAGAGCAGTCCGTGACGCATGCACGATCTGCATGCGTCGCTGAATGCGTTGTGCATAGTGCAGACCATTTTGCATGTGCGCGATGCATGCGTCACTGCATGTACCATGCATAGAGCAGTCCGTGACGCATGCACGAGCTGCATGCGTCGCTGAATGCGTTGTGCATAGTGCAGACCATTTTGCATGTGCGCGATGCATGCGTCACTGCATGTACCATGCATAGAGCAGTCCGTGACGCATGCACGAGCTGCATGCGTCGCTGAATGCGTTGTGCATAGTGCAGACCATTTTGCATGTGCGCGATGCATGCGTCACTGCATGTACCATGCATAGAGCAGTCCGTGACGCATGCATGCGCTGTATGCACCGTTGAATGCGTCATGCATAAATCAAACCGTGCCACATATGCATGCTGCGTTCGCCACTGCATGTGTCATGCATACAAGAGACCATGACGCATGCAAGCGCTGCATGCACTACTGAGTGATGCATGCGTCACTGAATACGTATTGCATAAATCAGACCGTGGCGCATGCACACGCTTAAATAACCAGACGTGCAAGCATCACGCATATAGCATATAGACATGAGCAACCGTCCACCATGCACCAATCGTGCAGAGAAGCCTTGCGACCTTATGTCTTTGTTTAGGGGTCAAAAGGTCAAAATAGGGAGAGTCGTCCACGAAGCAGTTAATGAAAACATATTGGGATAGATGGTAGGTGGAAGCCCTCCCGTTGGGAAACGATAGGCCAAAGGGTCTGGACATTTTGGATTATTATTGTCTAGAAGCCCCCCATTTATGCCCCAAATGTCCAAAGTTCTTAGACCTTGCTGAAAAATCTACCTCCCCCAACACTAAACCTTCATAATGCTGTTCAGTGGTATATGAGAGACAAGGCTTTGTGCATAATCTTGTGATTGGGTGCAAAAAACATTTCCTAAACCTCTAGGGCGATGTGCTCTCGGTATGTTGTCGGGGGCCACCAGACGGGCCAGAATCTAGAATATGGGACCCCTCGGACCTTTCTGGAAATTTCCTCGTATAGCTTATTTGCATGGCTAGTCCATAGCGGTTTCGTGGACGTGACCCCGACAGGGTCAACCGATCCAAAACCGGGTCACATGCAACCGTCCATCATCCACCGATCATGCGGAAAAGCCGGGCGACTTTGTGACTTTGTTTAGGGGTCAAAAGGTCAAAATAGGGAGGGTGCATGCGTCACTGAATGGGTGCATGCGTCACTGAATGCATCATGCATAGAGCAGACCGTGTCGCATACATGCGCTCTGATAACAGCAGACTGTGACGCATGCATGCGCTTTATGCGTCACTGCATGCGTCATGCATAGAGCAGTCCGTGACGCGTGTGCACTGCATGCGTTGTGCATAGAGCAGAATGTCACATCATGCGAGCACTGCATGTGTCACATCATGCGCGAACTGCATGCGTCACTGCGTGCGTGATGCATACAACAGACCGTAAGACATACATGCGCTGTATGTGTCACCGAATGGATCATGCCTATAAGAGACCGTGACGCATGCACACGCTTAAAAAAACACACGTGCATGCATCATGCATATGGCAAATAGACATGAGCAACCGTCCATCATCCACCGGTCATGCGGAAAAGCCGGGCGACTTTGTGACATTGTTTAGGGGTCAAAAGGTCAAAATAGGGAGAGTCGTCCACGAAAACGCATTGGCATAGATTATAGGTGGACGCCCTCCCGTTGGGAAACGATAGGCCGAAGGGTATGGACATTTTAGATTATTGTTGTCTAGAAGCCCCCATTTATGCCCCAAATGTCTAAGTTCTTAGAATTTCATTCTGAAAAATCCCCCCTCCCCCACCTCTGAAAGCTTCAAAAGGCTGTTGAGGGTTATATGAGAGAGAAGGCAGTGTGAGTAATCTTGTGATTGGGTGCAAAAAACATTTTCTAAACCTCTAGGGCGATGTGCTCTTGGTATGTTGTCGGGGGCCACCAGACGGGCCAGAATCTAGAATATGGGACCCCTCAGACCTTTCTGGAAATTTCCTCGTATAGCTTATTTGCATGGCTATTCCATAGCGGTTTCGTGGACGTGACCCCGACAGGGTCATCCGATTCGAAACCGGGTCACATGCAACCGTCCATCATCCACCGGTCATGCGGAAAAGCCGGGCGTCTTTGTGACTTTGTTTAGGGGTCAAAAGGTCAAAATAGGGATGGTGATTGCGTCACTGATAAGTGCATGCGTCACTGAATGCATCATGCATAGAGCAGACCGTGTCGCATACATGCGCTGCTATAACAGCAGACTGTGACGCATGCATGCGTCACTCAATGCTTCATGCATAGAGCAGACCGTGACTCATAAACGCACTGTTATAACAGCAGACTGTAACGCATGCATGCGCTTTATGCGTCACCGAACGCATCGTGCATAGAGCAGGCAGTGATGCATGCACGCACTGAAATAACAGCGCGTTTATGCGTCAGTGAATGCATAGAGAAGGCCATGGGAAGTTGTTCCATGAAAATGTAATGTACACAAGGACAGTTGTAATGGACACAAGGACAGTTTCCGCAAAGGCCCTCGGGGTCCCGAGACACCCCAAACATCACAGTCACTTGCGTCACAGTCCCACAAGCGACATACTGAAAGGGC
Source organism: Triplophysa dalaica (assembly GCF_015846415.1). Classification (NCBI taxonomy): domain Eukaryota; kingdom Metazoa; phylum Chordata; class Actinopteri; order Cypriniformes; family Nemacheilidae; genus Triplophysa; species Triplophysa dalaica. Next base: position 360,947 of record NW_026622635.1, on the reverse strand, counting down.
AAAAGCGTGGGTGCCCAAAAAGTATTTTATTTCATTTTTTATGTATTACTCTGCAGCCCATTCATTTCAATGGATGAGGCTTGAAAATGAGGCCTTGCACATAAAATATGCTATCTTAATAGTCAAAATGAGCATTTAATGACTTGATACCAACATTTATGCAAACAATAAAGTGTGCTCATTGAATAATGTGGTTGTTGAAACGAAGAAATGAATATTTTTTAGTTAAACATTGTTAATAAGTGTTATGTCCACCAACTCACTACACGTCGCCCATTCAAATAAATTGCAGGTGGACATTTCTCAAAATTTCGCAAAGTCATGCAGGAAGTGACCACCTGCAATTTATATGAATGGACCACGTGTATTAAGTTGGTGGACAACCACTTTTAGGGCATATTTCAGCCTTCTATGAGTTGATGATAACATATGTAAGTCTAATAAAGTGTACTAAGGGAATAAGGTGGTTCTTTAATCATATATATGAATACATTGGACAAAAAAAGTAATTACCAAGAAAAACTACACAGGACTACAAATATGGCAACCAGGAAGTGTCCACCTGCAATTTATATGAATGGACCACATGTAGTGAGTTCGTGGAAATGCATTTTTTAAGCATAAATGGGCATTCTGTGAGTTGCTGCTAACATATGTATGTCTATATAAGTGTATTAACAGACTAACAGGGTCCTTAATGCATATAGAATACTTTAAAGTGTGTCCACGAACTGCATATGTGTGGACTACTACTGTAATCTGCAGGTGGACATTTGCCCCGTTTTCCACTAAGTCATACAGGAAGTGTCCACATGCAGTTTATATAATAGACCACGTGTAGTGAGTTCGTGGAAGTGCATTTTTAAGTATATTAAGCATAAATAAGCATTCTGTGAGTTGCTGCTAACATATGTATGTCTATATAAGTGTATTAACAGATTAACAGGGTCTATAATGCATATAGATTATTATAAAGTGTGTCCACGAACTTAATATGTGTGGCCCATCAAAATAAATTGTAGGTGGAAATTGGCCCCGTTTTTCACTAAGTCATACAGGAAGTGTCCACCTGCAGTTTATACCAATAGACCACGTGTAGTTAGTTCGTGGAAATACATTTTATAAGCATAAATAAGCATTATGTAAGTTGCTGATAACATATGTATGTCTATATGAGTGTACTAACAGACTAACAGGGTCCTTAATGCATATAGATTACTTTAAAGTGTGTCCACGAACTGCATATGTGTGGACTACTACTGTAATCTGCAGGTGGACATTTGCCCCGTTTTTCACTAAGTCATACAGAAAGTGTCCACCTGCAGTTTATATGAATGGACCACGTGTAGTGAGTTGGTGGACAACAAATTTAGGGCATAATTCAGCCTACTGTGAATTGATGCTAACATATGTATGTCTAATAAAGTGTACTAAGGGAATAAGGTGGTTCTTTAATCGTATATATGAATACATTTGGCAAAAAAGTAAACAAGAAAAACCTGGGTAAACTAATAATCAAGAAAAACTACAAAGGACTTCAAATATGGCAACCAGGAAGTGTCTACCTGCAGTTTATATGAAGGGACCACGTGTAGTGAGTTCGTGGAAATGCATTTTTTAAGCATAAATATGCATTCTGTGAGTTGGTGCTAACATATGTATGACTATTTAAGTGTACCAACAGACTAACAGGGTCCATAATGCATATAGATTATTATAAAGTGTGTCCACCAACTGCGTATGTGTTGACTATTGTCATAAACTGCAGGTGGACATTTGCCCCGTTTTTCACTAAGTCATACAGGAAGTGTCCACCTGCAGTTTATACCAATAGACCACGTGTAGTTAGTTCGTGGAAATACATTTTATAAGCATAAATAAGCATTCTGTAAATTGCTGCTAACATATGCATCTCTATTTAAGTGTACCAACAGACTATCAGGGTCCTTAATGCATATAGATTACTTTAAAGTGTGTCCACGAACAGCATATGTGTGGACTACTACTGTAATCTGCAGGTGGACATGACCACATGCAGTTTATATGAGTGGACCACGTGTAGTGAGTTCGTGGAAGTTCATTTTTTAAGCATAAATATGCATTCTGTGAGTTGATGCTAACATATGTATGTCTATGAGAGTGTACTAACAGACTTACAGGGTCTTTAATTCATATAGATTACTATAAAGTATGTCCACAGACTGCATATGTGTGGACTACTACTGTAATCTGCAGGTGGACATTTGCCCCGTTTTTCACTAAGTCATAAAGGAAGTGTCCACCTGCAGTTTATATGAATGGACCACGTGTAGTTAGTTGGTGGACAACCAATTTAGGGCATACTTCAGCCTTCTGTGAATTGATGCTAACATATGTATGTCTAATAAAGTGTACTAAGGGAATAAGGTGGTTCTTTAATCGTATATATGAATACATTTGGCAAAAAAGTAAACAAGAAACGCCTGGGTAAACTAATAATCAAGAAAAACTACAAAGGACTTCAAATATGGCAACCAGGAAGTGTCCACCTGCAGTTTATATGAAGGGACCACGTGTAGTTAGTTCGTGGAAATTCATTTTTTAAGCATAAATATGCATTCTGTGAGTTGCTGCTAACATATGTATGACTATTTAAGTGAACCAACAGACTAACAGGGTCCACAATGCATATAGATTATTATAAAGTGTGTCCACGAACTGCATAAGTGTTGACTATTGTCATAAACTGCAGGTGGACATTTGCCCCGTTTTTCACTAAGTCATACAGGAAGTGTCCACCTGCAGTTTATACCAATAGACCACGTGTAGTTAGTTCGTGGAAATACATTTTATAAGCATAAATAAGCATTCTGTAAATTGCTGCTAACATATGTATCTCTATTTAAGTGTACCAACAGACTATCAGGGTCCTTAATGCATATAGATTACTTTAAAGTGTGTCCACGAACAGCATATGTGTGGACTACTACTGTAATCTGCAGGTGGACATGACCACATGCAGTTTATATGAGTGGACCACGTGTAGTGAGTTCGTGGAAGTTCATTTTTTAAGCATAAATATGCATTCTGTGAGTTGATGCTAACATATGTATGTCTATGAGAGTGTACTAACAGACTTACAGGGTCTTTAATTCATATAGATTACTATAAAGTATGTCCACAGACTGCATATGTGTGGACTACTACTGTAATCTGCAGGTGGACATTTGCCCCGTTTTTCACTAAGTCATAAAGGAAGTGTCCACCTGCAGTTTATATGAATGGACCACGTGTAGTTAGTTGGTGGACAACCAATTTAGGGCATACTTCAGCCTTCTGTGAATTGATGCTAACATATGTATGTCTAATAAAGTGTACTAAGGGAATAAGGTGGTTCTTTAATCGTATATATGAATACATTTGGCAAAAAAGTAAACAAGAAACGCCTGGGTAAACTAATAATCAAGAAAAACTACAAAGGACTTCAAATATGGCAACCAGGAAGTGTCCACCTGCAGTTTATATGAAGGGACCACGTGTAGTTAGTTCGTGGAAATTCATTTTTTAAGCATAAATATGCATTCTGTGAGTTGCTGCTAACATATGTATGACTATTTAAGTGAACCAACAGACTAACAGGGTCCACAATGCATATAGATTATTATAAAGTGTGTCCACGAACTGCATAAGTGTTGACTATTGTCATAAACTGCAGGTGGACATTTGCCCCGTTTTTCACTAAGTCATACAGGAAGTGTCCACCTGCAGTTTATACCAATAGACCACGTGTAGTTAGTTCGTGGAAATACATTTTATAAGCATAAATAAGCATTCTGTAAATTGCTGCTAACATATGTATCTCTATTTAAGTGTACCAACAGACTATCAGGGTCCTTAATGCATATAGATTACTTTAAAGTGTGTCCACGAACAGCATATGTGTGGACTACTACTGTAATCTGCAGGTGGACATGACCACATGCAGTTTATATGAGTGGACCACGTGTAGTGAGTTCGTGGAAGTTCATTTTTTAAGCATAAATATGCATTCTGTGAGTTGATGCTAACATATGTATGTCTATGAGAGTGTACTAACAGACTTACAGGGTCTTTAATTCATATAGATTACTATAAAGTGTGTCCACAGACTGCATATGTGTGGACTACTACTGTAATCTGCAGGTGGACATTTGCCCCGTTTTTCACTAAGTCATAAAGGAAGTGTCCACCTGCAGTTTATATGAATGGACCACGTGTAGTTAGTTGGTGGACAACCAATTTAGGGCATACTTCAGCCTTCTGTGAATTGATGCTAACATATGTATCTCTATTTAAGTGTACCAACAGACTATCAGGGTCCTTAATGCATATAGATTACTTTAAAGTGTGTCCACGAACAGCATATGTGTGGACTACTACTGTAATCTGCAGGTGGACATGACCACATGCAGTTTATATGAGTGGACCACGTGTAGTGAGTTCGTGGAAGTTCATTTTTTAAGCATAAATATGCATTCTGTGAGTTGATGCTAACATATGTATGTCTATGAGAGTGTACTAACAGACTTACAGGGTCTTTAATTCATATAGATTACTATAAAGTGTGTCCACAGACTGCATATGTGTGGACTACTACTGTAATCTGCAGGTGGACATTTGCCCCGTTTTTCACTAAGTCATAAAGGAAGTGTCCACCTGCAGTTTATATGAATGGACCACGTGTAGTTAGTTGGTGGACAACCAATTTAGGGCATACTTCAGCCTTCTGTGAATTGATGCTAACATATGTATGTCTAATAAAGTGTACTAAGGGAATAAGGTGGTTCTTTAATCGTATATATGAATATATTTGGCAAAAAAGTAAACAAGAAACGCCTGGGTAAACTAATAATCAAGAAAAACTACAAAGGACTTCAAATATGGCAACCAGGAAGTGTCCACCTGCAGTTTATATGAAGGGACCACGTGTAGTTAGTTTGTGGAAATTCATTTTTTAAGCATAAATATGCATTCTGTGAGTTGCTGCTAACATATGTATGACTATTTAAGTGAAACAACAGACTAACAGGGTCCACAATGCATATAGATTATTATAAAGTGTGTCCACGAACTTAATATGTGTGGTCCATTAAAATAAATTGTAGGTGGAAATTTGCCCCGTTTTTCACTAAGTCATACAGGAAGTGTCCACAGCCAGTTTATATAATGGACCACGTGTAGTGAGTTCGTGGAAGTTCATTTTTAAGCATAATTAAGCATAAATAAGCTTTCTGTGAGTTGCTGCTAACATATGTATGTCTATTAAGGTGTACCAACTGACTAACAGGGTCCATAATGCATATGGATTATTCTAAAGTGTGTCCACGAACTTAATACGTGTGGCCCATTAAAATAAATTGTAGGTGGACAAGCCAAATTTAGTTTGCAAGTGGACAAATAGTGCTTCCGTGGTACGGGGGGGGGGGGCGGGGGTCGACCCGGGTGGTCCCCTGACCATCTTGGCAAAACTAGTTGGTTAGTGGTCAAATAGTGCTTCCGTGGTACGGGGGGGGGGTGGGGGTCGACCCTGGTGGTCACCTGACCACTTTGGCAAAAGTAGTTGGTTAGTGGACAAATAGTGCTTCCGTGGTACGGGGGGGGGGTGGGGGTCGACCCTGGTGGTCACCTGACCACTTTGGCAATAGTAGTTGGTTAGTGGACAAATAGTGCTTTGGTGGTACAGGGGGCGTGTCAGGGGGCGTCGCCCGCCAAAAGAGGGACCAATCACTGAGATGAATTGGGGTCCCAGGACCACCTGCAAAAGATAGTTGGGAAGTGGGATAAATATCATGTTCGTGGACACTCGGGGTAAGCACAGACCACCCACCCCTGGACTATGCCAATGGAATGAGCCCCGTTCACTTTAATTGGGCCGTGGACAGGCTTGGCGCCACACTGTGGTCGACTGCCGAAGCGCAGCTGGGGAGCTCTTTGCTTGGCGCGCCTCCCGTTCGGACCCCCTTTAGCGAGGGGGCGTGGTTTCACCCCAGGTCCGCTCGGGGGGGTCTCCCCTTCGGTTGACCCCGGCGTCGGACCCCCGAAAAATCTGGGGTCTTCCCCGCGCAGCGTACACGAAACCATTTCCACGAGCCTGTTAGTCCAATGACGATGTGGACTGCTCGCAAAAGTTTGGGACTTCTGGGAGTAAGTAATATGTTTCATGTATTCTTATGAAACAATATTGGGCCTCGTGTATAAGTATGAGCTTATGAATACCTGCATGAACAACAAGCATCTTATCTTAGCTGCACGTACACCACAAATAAGTTTTAATAAGGAAGTTTGGTTTGTCGCACAGAGTCAAGGACGCTGGTATCTCTAAACAGTGAGCTCAATTTAACAAAGCTAATGTTATGAGTCTGAACACTTGAACATCTGCACACACACCAAATATCTTTTAACACTAAGACGAACTCCCCACACACTTTTGTAGAGAATTATAGTTTAATTAAATCGCATACAAACAAGGACACCGGTAGCTCATTATCGCTAAACCATGAGCTCATCTTTGATAAAAACATGGTTAAATCATGTATCGTCCGAAACCCCCAGGAAAGTCTCAAGATAAGGAGGCACTTATTTTTGAGGGGCGCACGCAACCATTAAATCCTAATATGGTAGGCCGGAACTATGAGCTCAGAGGGACGGGCTAATGAAAATGTGATGTCATATGATACCTGATTGGAAGAAGACGATGACATGCACACATGATTGGTTTAAACTGTGATAACAACTTGAAAACAATGTATAAACGATGGAGTCCGATGTGTATTGGTTGGATCACTTCAGATGAACTCTGAATATCCCACTTTGTTTGTCCGGGCAAATAAAGTTGAAACTCTTGGCACCTGGAACCCTTGTCTCTGAGATTTCTTTCTGCGATGGAAGGCCGATTCGCCACGACATATTTGGTGACCCCGAGACGTGATCCAGGTTAGAGGGCTGGAGGATGACGACTGTGACGGGTGAACCAGACAAGCTGATCGCACAAAAAAGGGCCCTAAAACAGGTCAGCATATTTGCTTTATAGTGTAGGTTTTGTGCGGTCAGCTAAAGGTAAACTCTGAATGTCGTTTGTCCTCTTAAAGCCTCTCCTAAATTGAACAAAATGTAATGTTAGAAATTGCACTAGTTTGCCAAGTCTTTAGGGTATCCAGATCTCAAGAAATGTGTGGGTGATTGTGTGTATGAAAAAGTGTATGTGTGTATGAGAGATTGTATATAAGTGTCCTACCAGTGGAGTAGACGGAGAGTAAACCTTACTTTGGGAAGTGAGTCGCACAGTGGGTGTCGCGTTGGGACGCGGGAGTAAACTTTACTTTGGGAAGTGAGTCGCACAGTGGGTGTGTCGCGTAGGGACGCGGGGTCCTGTCAGGTAACGGGACGTAAAGTATTTACAGTACATATAGTGTGTGTGAGCAAATTAATCCTGTTAGGAAACAGGTCACGTGGGGGGTATGAATGCGCTGTGATATATTTTTATGTTGTTGTATATTGTATTGTGACGATAGAAAAATCAAGGAGTGAGGGAGAGAGAGAGAGAAAAAACCTCAGCCTGTGAGACTCTGTGTGTGTGTGTGTGTGTGTGTGTGTGTGTGAGTGTGTGAGTGTGTGACTCTGTGTGTGTGTGTGTGTGTTTGTGTGAGCAAGATTGGGAGGCAAGGAGGCTCCAAGTGTGTGTGTATGAAAAAGTGAATGAGAGAGAGAGTGCATATGTGTGAATGGTAAAAAAGGACATGGAACAAATAAAAATTGCTGTATAATGTTTGTCCAGTAAAATGTATGAGAAATAGGAGTGTTAGGGTTTTTTGTTTAAAGAGGCATGCGTTACGAGACTAGGTGCAAGGATTTGCAGTGTGTCTGTGTCAAAGTTTCATGTGCTAATAAAAGTATTTGAGAAAAAAAGATGAATGCAAAATAAGGTGTGCATTTGGGTTTAATAGAAAAACTGTTTGAGCACATAAGAGAACCAAGAGTGTGTGTAGAAAATAAAGAGGTAATTTATGGAGTCAGATAAAGATTTGAAGGGCATAGAGTATGTGTGAGTTTGGCTCACTGTGAGCGCATGAGACATAATGGCAGCCGAAGAATAGAGTCGTTTTGATTAAAGCAAGAAGAGCATTGTCAAATGAAAAAATAGAAGATATATTTTGGTGATTACAAATATGTTTTAAAAATTGTGAGATACTTTTATGGTATAAAGTCGGTAGAATGAAAAAAATTACCCAGAAAAAAATCTAAATCTCAGACCATAAGGCCTGAGTGTGTGTGTGCTGGAATCTGTGAGAAGTGATTTATTAGACAGCAGAAGGGCCTCTGGAGTGTGTGAGTATTCTGCGTGCTGTGAGCGTATGAGACCAGATTGCTGCTGTGAAAAACTATTTTCCATTGAGTAAAAGGTGAAAAGCATTGCTGGATTGTGAATTATTTTCAGGTTCCACTGATGTTTTAAAGACGTATGGCTGGAATTAAACTGCTAGATGAGGAAAGCTTACAATCATATTTTTAGAGAATAAGAGTAGCCAGAATATTGACTGAGACGAAGGGAGTTAGTGATCATTTCTGGAGAGAATCATTTTATAGGGATTTAGCAGACATTAAGAAGCCACTGACAGAAGAAAAGAAAAATTATTTCTTGAACGAATTAGTGGGAGTTTAGAATTTAGAACAAATTGAGCAAGAGTGGCCATATGTGAATTGGAGAGATATAGTAGGCAGGTTGTGTAAAGTAGGAATATTGAGAAACTACTTAGGAGTTTGCTTCCATAGAATTAATAGATTTGGCAATCTAGACACCGCGTTACAGCGTGTCTCACTGATCATAAAAATCCCAATCCACAACCTGGTAGAACCCTATTTATTGCAAGGAGTAAGACAAGGTTATCCACGAGGTGGAGGGAGAAACTACAGATTAATCAGTCACCCAGAAATACAGGTTTATGCAGAAATAAGATATGTAAATTGAGAAAGTTAGAAATTGTTTACAACCAACGAGCAGAGAGAAATAGAGCCACTGCAGTTTCAGGCCGTTACACTGAACTAAAAAAGGGCTCCAGCACTAAGCAAATCTAGATTATTTGAAAACTTTTCATTTATATGTGGCCAACAGGAAAGAAGGTTCACAGTTATTATCATAATTACCCAAATATTGCTCAAGATATATTGATATAAGATTATAATAGAATAAATGAATAATGCTTAATATGATTAATATTAAGTCTAAAATGAATTATGGGCTTCACTAGTGATAATGATCTTTGAATGAGTTGATCTAGTTGTATGATCTTTGAAGTATAACTACTATATATTAGGATAAAATTAGATATTTAAAGAGTACCTGAAATAATAATGGCTTAGATTTGAACACAAATACAGGCAAAGGAAGAGAACATTTTGTTTTTATTTTTATAAATAATCTCCACAGCCCATATTTAGTAATCATTATGATCTAAATATTAATCAAACACCTATTATGTAAACGTATCTGAGAGGTGCGCTTTCTAAATCTCACTTTAATGAACCATCATATGTAAACCAATAAACTTAAAAACTAGACACTGTATTAAACAGGGAGACTAATGATAATTATGTTATTTAAGAGGCTCTTATGAAGGACATTTTTTGGAACGATTGCATGACCAATTGAGTCAGCTTTACTAATAATCAGCTTCACAACTGTCAAGTGGACACCACCAAACTGACACCTGCTGTTGGGAACTGACCTAGTATTAAAGACAGTAACCCACCGCCATTCATGATGAATCTAATACAGTAAATGGACACATTTCACAGTGAGTAGATTTGATCTAATTCATTGAGTAATAAAGGATTTGTTAAATATTGGGACGTCATGTTTCACGTCAAGACTTTTTTATCAAATTTTTAATAAAATAAAAAAAAAAATTTGACCTGATCTCTATGCTTTCATAGATCTAGGATTTTATTTTTAACAATAGATTGAGTAATTTATCCAAAGTTCCAGTTTTTTAGGGATTCGTCAGCTGAGCTCTGTGAGAAATGTATTAAATTTTTGTTGATAAAGTGAGTGCTATCTGTTATTCTTTTGCCTCACAGCTCCAAGATCTGCTGTCTTTGAATTGACTGTCCAGTCAGGCAAAAGTGTCCAACTGCTGATTAAATCATCTTTGGGCAGCTTTGAGTCAGATTTGTTGAAAGTGTTTAATGTAGTTCTAAACAATAGACTGGGTCACAAAAGTTTAGCGCCGTTTGACTTTAAACAACAAATAATTTTTATTTTAAATAGTTTTATACACTGTGTCGATAACAGTGACAACATTAAAAACACTGTCTACAGCTGTCCACTGCAAGATCAGTTTTCATAGAAACAGAAAAGAATATACAATTAGCCACTAAGTATTAATGTACGTTTAAAGGCATCTAGAGTATGGATAAATTCAATATGAGCACATTTATGGTTTAGATATAGCATACTATAATCATTATAAATGACTTAAACAAAAGAAATCGAGAACATTTTTAAGTGACTTACTTTAGTTAGTTTTAAATTGATATCATGTTCCTGATATATATATTTTATATTCCCCTAAACAGCAGAACTAATCACTAACGGTTAGAAAGAGACAATATCTTTAGATCAATTGGAAAAATGCATGTAAAATATGTATATAATAAATGAATATGAAACAATCGGTTGTCATAACATTAAACTATACTTAGCTATCCTTATAGAGTTAACAACTAACATTTAAGTGAGAAGGCAAAACCAATCATATTGGCGACAAATTGCAGAAAATGAAACTTAACCATTTGTGTACCATATGCGATTGTAAAAGATTCTAAATTTCAATTAAATGATTTCTGGATAAATAAATGTTGAATAAAATAAGTAATAAGTAAATCTAATGAGGCACAGATGGGCATGTTCCCAGGAAATTGTGTAACGATTTGGCATCTTAATAAAGAAATGTTTGCTGAAAAACGAACAGCAAGATATTTGAATAACAGGTTTGCCTCAGCCACAATAACTGACAATTTAAAAATCATAAGTATGTCAAAGTGTGAGAATCAAACATTAGCATATAAAATAATTGTACCATATGAAAAGCAGGGTGTGCCCAGAGCAGATTATTTTTGAATATGTGGGGATAAGAATTTAAGACCAACACTGCTTGGCACCAACAAGTAAAATAGCCTGGCAAAATAGACAAGCACTGAATTGGCTTTTAGGCGTGTGCATAATGTTTGAAGAGGACTGTTGTACATACATTTTAAAGAACACTGCCCCTGATGGGTCGTTCACAAAAGCTATGGAAAAACTGAGAAACTTAAGAAACTAAATAACAGCCAATGATGGCTAAGACAAAGAAATTGGAACATGGCTGGACTTCTTTGCATCATGAACTTCATGGCCAATTAAGATAGGAGTTTTTGCAGCAATAGGATTTACTATATTTTCTGTAGTATTTTGCTGTCTTTTACCAGATATAAGAGCTATGGTGGTGAAAGCTAAAGGCAAAAAGCTGATGTTGAGAACGGAATTAAGTACATATTACAATAATGAAGAAAACATGCTGAATATGTTAGCTGTTATAAGCAAATAAGAGGAATACGATGAGAAAGACAAGTGTCCAATGAATTACTCATTGTTTTTTGGACAGCAAGGGAGAAGATCTTAGAATTGTATAATCATACGTGGGAATAGTTTTCGATATTACCTTAGACATTGTTAGGCAAGTAGTTAGATTGATTTTTGTTTAACTTTTTATTATTTTGACATCAACACGTTTCAATGTTTGATGTTTCAGTTAATCATTAGTGCTCTATAATCAAACACTATTATGCGAGTGCACTTGGTGCACATGTGTGTATTTTATTTTGTTTTATTTATTGTTTTTGAATCTAAAACATATAACAGGTAATTTTAATTTATTATTTTATTGATATAATCAAAACTGTTATGTAAGTGCATCTGGTGCACAAATGTGTATTTGTCATTGTATCTTCCTGAATTATGAGAAGTTGCCAACCAATTGAGCTGCAGAGCCTGATCTAAATAGCAGCAAGTGGTGGCGCCAGTGAGTGTTAAATCTGAAGACAGCATCGTCCAGACGGTTTTCATCTGGGCCAGTTCGAGTGTGGGTCCCTTGGTATGCATAGGGCGACACAACGCAAAGGACCCAGGCATCTTGACAAGTCTTCCCGACCACATCGAATGACTATTCCAACAACAGAAAATAACTACTATCTAAGAGAGAACCAGATTTGCGGACATGAATAGCAAACAACTGGTCAATGTTACCCTTAGTTGAACTACACCAAATGACACTGTGAAGCTTGATGAAACGATTGACACTGTAAAGAACTTTGACAAACTGAGTGACACTACACTTCTGTTATGAGCAAATGATCAACAAGATGTGCCGCACATATCGAGATCACTCACCATCGGTGGGTCCAGGAAAGTCTCCCTGAGTGCACGCAGCTCGTACAAGATCGCCTGTGTCACCGGGTGCCGAAGGCGGAACAAAAAATGACAGGGTGTGTTTAATCGAAAATGTGTACCCATTTAAATAAAGTAAATAAAGGGAAATTGCGGCAGCTGCATCGAATTAGAGTCCGCCAAGTCGGCGATTAGGACGGGCCTGTTAGAATGGATATAAAAGCACGGCTGAGAGGATCTAAACGGAGCGTTCCGGGGAGAGAAACAGGATGTGACAGACACGAGCGAAGGGAGTAAGTCAAACTCCCCACCTGCCCTCGAGGGGCCGAGGGCTTGATGCCAGAAGCGATAGCCCGCGGGGGGCTCGCCTCCCCGCCTCACCGGGTGAGTGAGGAAACAATGAGATTAGAGATATTTGGCTAGGTTTATGAGAGGACAAGCCGACAGCTCCCCGCCGTACCTGGACGGCGGCGAGGGGTCCTCCCTTTCTGGCACTGTTGTATATGGGTGGCCATCACCCATACTACATTAGTGTAAAATGCTATTCACAGATCGATACTTACGAATCACTGTATAGTGGATTGCGCATGAATGTCTTGTCGCGGCAAGAGCTCGTCTCCTGATTCATCACCTGCCACCGTTTTACCGGCGCATATTTGAGCCCGCTCCGTAGTTATAATCATTACGAGGTCCCACTGTCCCAAGTCGTCCGATTCCGTCGTGGACTTAACCTCCGCCGCCGCGACTCCGCTCCCGCGCCCTAGGAGAGAAACCACAGCCACTTTGGTCAGTCACATCACCCTGCATCTAGAAGATGGTTGCTGTTTAAACCGGCTTGTTCAGAGGCTGTTTCAACCGGCCGGACCTCAGCCACCCACTCTTGTTCTATTTCCGCTCCGGAGAGCCAGGTCACCACCTGTTGACAGCGGAGTAGAATGACCAAGTGCCCGACCGGCCCCACAGGAAACGGCGGTCCGAGGCGCCCCCCGAGGTGCACGACCCGCCCCGACCCCCCCCCGGCAACAGGGAGGAGAGCCGAACCGGGAGGACCAGAAGGGGGACACCCCTTCCCGCCGCCCCTCGGTTAGAGGCAAGATTCCTCCGTACTCACGTCGACTGCCCCGAGTCCACCTCCCCATTACAGGAAGTAGGAATCCCGAACCGGAACACGCAAAGGAGAAACCATATCTACTACTGAGCCGTTCACCACATGGCCCTGATCGGGGGCGGACCCCCAATCTCGGAAAGAGGCCTGGGGTTGGTGTGACCCCTCTTAGCGACTCGTGATGACTTCCGTTACACTGCATCGTCCGTCACCGTCCACTACCTCCACGTCATGGCTGCTGTGCGCATAGTTTGGCGAAGGCCCGCAAAATGTCCAGCGAGTAGAGAAGAACTCTCCTACAAGCCAGCTTAGCGAACGATCTCGCCCTGGGACGTCCCATACCTAGAGCTTCCAGTACCTGCTCATTGGCACGGTACCACAGACCCAGGGGCCCCCAGGGGGAACCCAAAGATCTGCAGTCCCCTCACTCCCAGCGTCCGGGCGATCAACTTTTTATGGGGGCTGTAGTATCGAACCTTCTCATTTGCCGCACGACGGAGCGTGTTCGGGTCGGACTCGAACCGCACCGTGGCATCAATGACCAGAGCTTCCGAACCTCGAATGAGCACCAAGTCCAACCGTCGTGACTCTCTGCCAGCAGTCTCGAACGGCCATTCTCGGCGGACCTCCCATCCCAGGCCTTCAGCCTCGGTCGCCAGGAGACGACAGATCTTGTGGTGCCTCAATATCCGCATAGATTGCATTCGGGGACACTGTCCGAGAATGTGAGAAACCGTATCCAACCGCGCCGAACAGAGTCTGCATGAGGCTGTTGTTGTCTTGGGCCTTCCTCGGACTATGGATTCCGCTGTGGGGTACACGTTCGCTCTCACCTGCAGCGCCGCAATGAAGCAGCGCTCGGTGAAACCCTTGTGCATTCTCAGCCATTCCTTCACGGCGCCCTTGATGATCCCGTCCAAGCGGTTTAGAGCGGCCAATCCGAGCTCGGCATGATCGGCCAGGTAGTGGAGTCGGGGTATCGCGTGCCGGTTCAGCAGTGTCACTTTCTGAGATGGTTTAAGTGGAGACGCCGCCAGACGTCTCACCCACTTGTCAAGAATACTGGCCTGATCCGGCTTAACAATCCCAACCCAAGGATTGCATTGGGCCCCGAGGTACCTGAAAGATTTAAAAATAAAAAATACCATCATATGTTTAAATGAACCTGTTAACACCGCGTCCTTACCAAACGCGATGCGACACGTGATAAAAGGTATCTTTTCTATGTTAACCAAAGGTTTAGTCCTAACTAGCTGCGATAGCGCTGCGTCATTGCCGTTTCCATTTTAGAAACAGGATGCATACTCTCTTTGTGGACTCTTCTGATGCAGCGTGTGAGGCTCTTTGGACAGAGTTCTAATTAGCTGTGTCTTCTGATTGATTGAGGCGTCCCGCCCCTTTTTTGCGTTCGGTATGGACAAACAAATTCCTTATAGCAGTCGCGTTTGGTTAGGATGCGGTGTAAGCTATTACTGTAATATATATAATATTAAAAAAATACAATATTTAAAATGTCTTGTTTGTATGTCTTATCAGGCCAGTGTGTTGGTCTCTAATTTTTCTAATTTTTTATATTATTGCTCCAACAGTGACAGCTTTCATTATGTGTGACGTTAGAAAAAATGGAATCTGGCTTGGTATGTTGAAAGGCTTTTTATTTTAAGTTTCATGGGGGTGGTGACTGACAAAATGTTATTACAACACAATATAATACTCTATACTCTAGCTAAAAGAGACCAGGAAAAATCAGCAAAAGGTTCTTGTGTGGAATGTGAGACAACCTCTAATAATCTGGAGATCAATAATAAACAGCCTATTGAGGTAGCTCTGAATGTTGACTTGGCACAGAATGCTGTTGAATTTGAGGGACCTCAAGCAAAAGCAAATTGTGATTCAGATTTAGATTCTGTTGATATGCCTGATGATGAAAGTGTAGATGACATACTGCCTCTGAATGTTAGACTTGCACAATGGGTCAATACATTTCAGGTAAAACACAATGCAGTCAATGGCCTTAGAATTCTTGGAGAACATCACTAAGAACTTCCAAAGACTGCAAGAACATTCCTTGGAACTTGTGAGACTCATGGATATCCATTTTTTTTTTATTAAGTCATGTCATAGATGGATTTTTTACTCTTTCTAAAAAAAACTATGAAACCGTGATGAAATATATATTCTAGAGTCTATAAGTCCTTTCCAAAGATATAATTACCCTCCCAACCGAAAGTCTGATCTTATCACCTAAATTTGGACCTCTTAAATTCTAAAACCTCAATGGGGACACTTTAAAAACGAAAAACTTCTAAAACTTACTATGGTACCCTTCTAAAGAGTATAGTTAATTTGAGTTCCTGGGTCTCATACAGACTGGATATGAACAATGCATAACTCATCCCTGAACATAAGTTGGGGTGTGAGGTTCTTTTCACCCTAACCTAGCCCTAAACATTTTAAAGAATCACCTTATCGGCACCAAACTCTACACCTTATGTCAGGAATCCTGCTCATCGTAACCCTATTGGGAGGTTGGGCTTAAAAACTGTGGATTAGAAAGGGGTCCTTTGACATTCAGAAACATGTGCCGACCTTTCCCTCGGTCTCCTATACCAAACTACAGCGAGATGCTGTGGGGGAGGCTGTTGTATTTTCACAACCCGCCCTGGTACTCAGGCTGGCTGCTCCTCATCTCCCTTCCCGTTATCCCCCAATTCCCTGTCCTCCCCCTAACAAGAGTCGCTCAACAGAGCTTCCCAGTCCAACTCCTCCAACACCCTTGGGCCCCTCCTTGCCATGCTATTTTCAGCCTGAGGCTCCTGACCAGCCATTTCTGACTCCACTTGGGGTGAATTTCGACCCTGGGTTGATTTCCCAATGGGGCTGTAGTTTACACCTTTCCGTTGCCTCAGCCGGTCCTCCCCTAGCCCTCACCAGAGCCCTATCTGCCTCAGCCCTCTGTACCATCCCCTCCCGTGCATGAGGGAGATTCGTCCGGAGCCACCTTTAAACCACCTCCAAGGCTCTCTCTGCCTCTGATCGGTCCAGAGTCTACAGCTCCCTATGCAGGCCCCTCAGAGTATCATTGTAGTGCTCCGCCAGGATTTGCTGGCTGGTTCCCAGCCAGTTCCTGGCATTATTCCACAATATTTGTGCCGGACCCTCCGCCGGCTTTGCTGGTCTTACTAGCTGTTCCAGCCAATCCGGTGCCCTATTCAGGGAACTTGGGCCCGGGTCCCTTTCAGTCTCTGTCAGATGGTGTTTGGTTTTAAGAAACCGGAAAAGGTCCCGGCTTCTCTGAAGATATTATGAGGGAGTGCTTTTTTTGCTTTGCATTAGGAGATTCAGTCATGCTTCAAACTAAATCAGGTGTTGCAACCAAAATTGTAGACAAGTTTCCCAGCGTGGGCCTGCATGAACCATCGTCTTGAGATGAGTGTTGGAGATGTTGTTGAAGTTGCAGGGATGAATGAGTTCCAGTTTTTCTTTGACAAAGTGTACAGTCTCTATCATACATAGGCCAAAAACTGCCGTGAGCTCACTGAATGTTGTCATGAACTTGCATTACAGTGTCTGAACATAGGAAGAATTCTCATCACTGGATGGGTGGCATCCAGTTACAGGACCATTAAAGATGTATGTCAGCAGTACCCTGCACTCCCCATCACTTTCCTAATGCCTCAGTTGATACTAAAAGAAGTTCAACAGAGAGATGCATGTTCAGTGGTTTTATTAAATCGCCTTACTAATGCAACCTTTGTGCAGAATCTTGGGAGTCATGTATGATGTTTTAGAAGAGTTGTTAGAATTCTCTTGCTCTCATCAAGACAGAAGCATGACGCTCCCCAAGGCTGAAGCAAGTCTCAGTTGGCAGGTCTGCATGTTGAAGACAATGGCAGAGCACCCTGGACGAAGGGCAGAAGTGGCTCAGACTGCAATTCGTTTGAAGCTATTCAAGGGAGTGCCAGTTACAAATAATTTAAGGCACAGCAGAGAAACAACTCCAATTGGTCCTTGGTTAAGTTCAATGACAGGAGTATCTGATATGTTATATATCAATAGCATGTATGTTGTTTTAGAGTAATATGATATAATAATTATCTTTGTGCTTAAACAATCAAAAGGGTACACCGTTGGTCTCCCACCATATGCGCAGTCACCAGCACAAATGATCTGACCCTGAATGTTAAATATAATCCAACATTCACCCTGATTTTTCTTTACAACTCCAGTACTTGTTACAGCTCTAAGCATATTGTATTGATTTGTTGGGAGTTTTGCATTTTCACTCCTGACACTGAAAATATTCATGACTGGGTCTGTTTCAGAGGTTTATCCAGCACTTCTGATAATAGTTCCAATAGTTTTACATTTTATTACACTTCCAAAACATGATGCTGGGGATATACCACATGTTTCACATGAAGGGTCCACAGAAGAAAACATCTTAGAGAGATTAAGTTTAGATAAATGACGTCTGTGCAGGACTTTAAATGGTATTAATCCATGTCTTATACACAGAGAGGAGGAATGAACCCATTCTTGTGCTCACTCTCATTGCCTATCAGGTATATTTATTTCAAGATCTTATTGCCACGGCTCTCTTATGCTGTAGTGAGACATTAGACTCTAACTGTGATAGTTTATCACATATAATGGATATTCCTCCTTTAATACATGGACTCTTTAAAAATAGTGAATCCATTTGTGAATTTGTTGGCTGGTTAGGGAAGGATGAGAAATTATTTTGAGTAAAGCTGTGAGGTTTAAAAAATGTGAACTAGTTAGAGAACATTTCTGCTGTAAGTGTTGTATGATGAGGCAGACCCATCCCACCTTCTGCTTTAGTTCTCTGCAACTAGATCTTAGTTCTTAAGTTTCTTTATTCCACATGAAGGGAGTGACCATTTTATCCAAATTTAATAAGATTTTTTTTTTTAAAGTGCTTTTGTTACATATTGGTATACACTGAAATAGGAACATGTACTTATGTGAGATACTCATTTCGGGAAAAAACTTCAAAATTGCAACTCTCATCACTACCCGGCTGCCCAGGTGTTTTGTGACACCACTGAAATCACATATTTTCCACAGTTTACTTTCTAAAGTTGTGAGTGTTCTGAGACAGAGGAACAACTTATAAATTCTGGTTGAATAATGTGCTCACAGAAGAACCAGACATGTGCTATGAGGTGTCCTTATAAAGCTTCAATCTAATAGTGTTTGTATGAGACACAGCTGCTCTGCAATGTCCAGTTTAATGAGTAAATTGTTGTGTCATCAGTTCTTCCTTCACCAATGAGAACACATACGATCTGATTATGATGATGATGAGCAGCAGCTGTACACAATCAAAAGCTCTTGTATTTCAGCTCTTAAATACACTGACTCAACACTTATATTCCTCTTCTAGTCACATACAAAAATACACAAAATCCTGATATTATTCAAGTTTACTGAATGAGGACATGTTAGCAACTGAAATCATATCAAAATCAAGCTATGAGCTTAAAACGTTTGCTTCTCAATTGCATGGGTTTCACAGACAGTGTCACATATGTTCTATGACTACAGATATCAGCTCTATGCTCTGTATTTTTAGGCATCACAAAGACTCTATAAATCATCTATGAGTTCCTGAAAATGATTTGAATCATTTGTTGTTATTATGTATATGAAAGTCTTCATCCAAATAATCTGCAGAAGATCTCTAATGGAGAGTTGAACTGAATGGTTTTGGGGCTGATTTTCAGTCACCAACAGGTTTTAAGAAATCACAGACAAATATCTAAAATTAGGAGAATTCTGTGCTCGTTCACACATTGCAAATGATCAAAGACACAATCTGAGAGAGTGGGAGACAAGTCACAGGTCACAGGAGTAAAGTAAATCCTGTAGAAAAATGTACAATTTTGTTTATGTAAAGATATTGAAGTTAATTTTGGAAAAATACCATTACAGATTATGTTCCACTCTGCTGGACTAAATGATACCCCTAAATCTTGTTCCCATAGTGTTTTTAAAAAATAATTTACTGAAGAATTTCTATACACCAAAGCGTCCTGTTATTGCAAATCTTCTAGATATTTAAATGTACTAAAACTCAGACATAACATTCTTTCAGGATCAAGAGCATAATTTACAATCAATATACGTTCAGTGAATCGAACAACAGTGATTTTAATGACCACCAACAAACTCTATTGGATTAGTTTCTCATGCATTGTCATAACAGTTCATGCACACAATTACAACACGGCAAAAAGTGTAACACTTAGTAAAGGGACAAGAGCCCAACTCAGAGAAACATCACGATGGTGACTTCTGTTAGAACATGGGAACATTCTTAAAACATAAAAAAACATGGCAAGTTTTTTAAACGTATTTAAAAACCTCCAAGGAACGTTCTTATAACAAGCTTTTGTTAACTGGAAAGAATCTATTTTTTAATGGTGTAGACATTTTGCTTTTGTTGTGCAGTATACACAATATTTTCGTTTAAAATGTTAATGTTTATGTGCAAATTGCAGTTAATCATTTTGAATGGGTTACTTAAAGAAATCTGTTACCATGGCTTTATGACGTAGATTCAGTAAGTTTGCGTGTGGTTTACTTTGCTAACTAATATATTGAAGTAAATTTTAACCTATTTGCATATGTAGTGTTTACTTAATCTCAAGAATCATTTTTACAGTATAGTGGCACGCATGCATTACTAACATTAATTGAAATCTTAAAAATGAAAAAAAGGAAATTTTGAAAGGCACATATTTACCAGAATTCTGCAGCTCATTCAGACTTTAAGGGGAAATAGCATAAGCAATATTACAAGGTAAACAAAACATTTGAGGCCTCACCCTCTAATCTAAACATCTAGAATTATCAAAACAATTTCCTACACACAAGACAACGTGCTGTTATTGGAGAAGATTCCTCAAACAATAAAACATTTCAAGACATGCAGAAAGGTTCATTTACATCTGAACTTTATTGCAAAGAAAAATACAAACGTTCAAAACTTTAAAGTGACATCAAGAAAAACAAACTCTGAACTGCTCAAACATTCAGCAAAACATGTTTTAAACAGAAATACATGCCAAATAAAGCATTTAAAGCCCCACAAAAAAATGGCCGTAAAGTCTTAGGCCTGCTTTTCTATGAAATCAGTCTGTCTGGTGCGGCAATTGGGACACCGGCATTGAATCGTAATTTCGATGCCCTCTACTGTGGCACTCAAAAGCGCCGTTGACTTGGACTCCCCCTTTACCTTCGCCCTTGTCTTCAGCCACGTTCAAGTCTGCCATCTGCTCGATAGCGCTGGACGGGCCCGTGCTCCGGTATATGCACCTGCCTCTGTCCGGGGAGCACAGACTCTTGAAAAATATGATTTTGTGGACTCTGTAGCGGTTGTGAAGGGGTCCCACAGAGTCACCTTCATGTCAGCCGTCGTAGATGCAAATTTCTTTCAGCTGTCAATCTGAGTAGCTGACGGGCACTAACTTGCTGATGGAACCATTGACCTTAACTCTCCCGAAGACTTCTCCCACCTGCGAAAAAAAAAAGTAACACTATCCATTTCAGGCACTGAACGCACAAATGCTTTAAATTAAATTAATTCTCACCTGCTGTTTCGGTCCGAGAGCTTTCACCTCGGCTAAGGTCAGCCTCTAGGAGCACGGCAGCGCACACGGGAGAAATGGCAGGCTTGTCACTTGCAGGCTGGTAGAATACAAAAAATAATTATAAATAAATGACATCTGTACCTGTTCAGCTTTTTGATGGTCTTACTTCAGAGCTGGATCCTGGTTATCTATTATTGTGTAGCCTCTGGTGGTTTCTGAAGAAGTGCTGGACATTCTTACTACATCATTTCTTTCAAATATTAAAACTGACCCTGTAATAAATTAAATATTTGTTATAGTGTAAAAAAAAACGTACTTTAAGGATATTGTGAAAGCAGGTGCATGTGAATGTAAATTACAACAACAAAATGTAACTTCTTAGTGATTTATGTAATGTGCTGGGCGTCAGTATAAATCCAAGCATTTTATTTTAAGAATTACTGAATGCATCTTTAAATGAACTTATTAAAACGCCTACAGTAAGTAAATAAGCAGTTAATGTTAAATGAAGTAAAAGTTGTTTTATTTATGTTCTTTGACTGTTGTTTTATTTCAGTTGCTTAGTTTGTTTTATACACTAGCATTTAGGTTCCATACAAAATAAATGAAGCCTCTTTACCACACATCATATTTTGTGAACACCTGAAAGAGATATTGGTAATATAATAATAATAATATTAAGAAATAATGGATATTCTTTGTTGATAGTTTAAGTTTAATAATGTCGGGCAGATGAATTGGTTGTCAAAATTTAAGCCATAACTATAGTTTGAAAGTCTAGTGAATCTACCTGATAGTTATGCAGAAGATTCGCCTTTTCGATTTTCAGCAACAGACTGTTTTTTCTTAAAGCATAACATCAGCTGTTGTTTGCAGATGTGTGTTCAATACCGAACTGCACAAACAGATCAGTGGATCAGATGAAGGTACTGCAAGAGAGATGGCTGTTCCACTGCCTCTACACTCTCTTGAATCATCCTCTCCGTGCTTTAATGCCATGCACTTCCGATTTAATTTTCGTCACTTTTTAAATGTTGCGTGTAAACACCATATCAATAAGTACCTGGGCTGCGTTCAGCCCCTACAAAACGTTTTTTTAAACGTAAACGGTGGTGCGGTTGACACCCTGTTGTGATGATTCAAGTTTAACTATGGCAGTTGAGAAGGCCATTCTTTGAGTTATTTTAGAATAATTTTCAGAACCTGATGAAATCTGTATAAATTTGTGTTTAGACCTGTGTGAACAACTTTACTTCCCATTCCCGTTCAACCCAGAGACCGTAGTGTTGCGCACCGTTTTGAGCTTGAACATGCCCCTGGTTTTTATCATCTGTATAAAAAGGTATATGAGTTCAGTCCTACAAAGTGGGAGATTGACTCCGTTGCCAACGCGCTGACTCTCTCGGACCTAGAGTTGAGAACACCTGCACATGTGATCACCATTGCTTTTACGGCATAGATCGGCCACCTCGCTGGCTCAAAAAAAGGCCCAGTGCGCACCGACATGTGTTTTGGAGCTCCACCGGTGACGTTTGGACCATATTTTCTTTTTTGAATAATAAAGAACCTTTTTTTTTTACATCACCGGTCCATTTCAAGGAGTTGTGCGGTGCGGAATTCCTGCCCAGAAGACCGCCTGCCACTTTGACAGACACGTGTCATCTCACGTCTACATTTTGCACGGTCACAATCATCCCTGTCGCCCACGGGCTGCAATATGTCACGTGAGGAGTACTACGCCCTTGTTCCGACCACACGCGTGCAAAAGTGATATTTTTGTGTCCGACAGCCACTCAAGACGAAAGATTACGTAGAAAAATTTTAAACACTTTGCAGGTTCATGAGCCAGTTTCAGCACATGGGCTTCACAACGCATCCAAAGGGCTTC
Organism: Triplophysa dalaica; assembly: GCF_015846415.1. Classification (NCBI taxonomy): domain Eukaryota; kingdom Metazoa; phylum Chordata; class Actinopteri; order Cypriniformes; family Nemacheilidae; genus Triplophysa; species Triplophysa dalaica. The sequence goes on along the minus strand of NW_026622635.1, from coordinate 337,896 downwards.
TACAGCTGATGGGCTGTTTGCTTCCCGTCTGTCTGTCACTCAGGCCGAAACATGGACAGAAAATTTTGATTTTGCATTTTCAAATCATCCATGTTATTCCATAGGCTGATGGGTGCATTTCTGGGTCTTGCATGTGGTCATACCATAACATACCATTATGATATACAAACCAATTAGAAAGTGTTTCACTTTATATTGTTAGCGTTATGTTTAACTGACAAGTTTATTATTATAATTATAGTTCAATTGTTGTTTTATTTTCTACGTATTATTTAATGTATTGTTTGCATATACTATTTTGTTTAAATTATTTTTTATTCTTTTACATGTATTTAAAAAACTTTTTTAAAAATCACCACAGTTATAGACTGTTCTATTCTCACAAAGTTTCTTTAATTTATTTAAGGTTTGTGTAATGCATAATGTGCTGTCATGTCCAGGATTGCGTACAGTTGGTAAAACAAACACTTCCAAACACTTTATTTAAGGAATATGAGAAGATGGATACACTTTGACAATTACACAATACAACAACAAACATGACATTTCATCGTGAGAAATGCATCAAGTTTTCTTTTAAGATAATTGAAAATCTTGCGAATAATACAAATTGTAGACAGGAAGCAGTTTCAATGAAATCTGTTTTTATTTGTCAGAAATAAGGACAGACAGCGGCATAGACAACTCTGAAATCTTATTGTTTTGTATAATATTTTCCAGGCACCCACCGCTCTCATCAGCCGGACAGTAGATCTGTGTGTGTGTGTGTGTTCTTTGAGAGAGTTTGGAAGGGTATGGCGATTCTCGCACAGTAGCTCACCTTCTCACTGCAAGAGAGTAAAAGACAGTGTGAGCCTATTTTTATCAAGAAGATTAGAGAATTAAAACAAGAACTGTACTTATCTGCTTTGTCCTGGCCTTTTATTCCTGGAGCATCTCACGGCAAGATATCATGTATAAATATAAATACATACATCTACACAAATCAATAAACACATGAACATAAAATTTCATCACCAGGAGAGGAAAAAATTCAAAATGTCAATGGTTTTGTAAGCCAACTGGCAACACAGTTGCGTTGCCATTGTGGTGTTCCAGAAGTCTGGGTCTATTCCCAGTTGAGATCTAGACCTTCTCCCCTGTAGGACTTGTCTCTGTAATCATAGCAGAGTGCTTCGTTTGACTGGATCTTTCTGATTGCCAGAAACAAGATAATGTCTGTGTCCTTCCCATCCTCCTGAACTGTAAACAGCTTAGGATGTATATTGGCATGCTTCACAGAGTGGCAAATGCGGTGACAGAACGTCTGCCTGTGGGGGTGGCATTCGCAGCTGCTGGAGTCTATGGACATCGGCTCGGGCTTCCTGTTTGTGTAGAAGAACAAGCCTCAAGATTCACCCTTGCCAGTTTGGATTTTCTGGCCCTCACTTGCAGTGACTACACGTCCGTGATAGTCACCTATGACCTCTCCGATCTGGAAAGAACATTTTGTGACAATATCCTTATCAGTCGGATTCAGGCCTTTTCACTTCTGTGGATGGTGAGTTCCGGATGTGTGTGCAGTCCATAACAGCACGGACGGGTCACGGCGCTTTCCAGTCACTGATGCTGGCAAATCTCCAAAGAATTGGGCTTGGCCTTCTCCACCACCAAGACTTTTGTGGGCTGCCAAGTACTTTTATTATATCGGGCCTGCCCATAAGAGGGGTAAGGTGGCCATTTTGGATAAGTGTTTTTTGTTTGTTGAGGTGGCATGTTTTGGATAGTGTCAGCTCTGGATCAAATGGCGCACCTCTGAGGAACATGAGCTGGGGAATAACTTGTTTTTGAGGGTCCATATACCAGTGGATTATACTTTTTCTCTTTTGGGGACATTGGATCTATTTTTGCCATCATCTGGATTTTTTTTACCTGCTTTCCATGTCTTATCAGAAAAGGACTAAGACGACCTACTGATAATTACTTTGATTTTTTTTCCTCTTCTTTTTCCTTGCCTGTGGATTAAGTTACTGGGAGCTGCATCCAACGCTTCAATTGAAGAACTGTTATGCATAGGACTGTTTGTTTGAGTCTTTAAACGTCAATAATCTTGTTGTTGTTTGATATTATTGTAAGACCGGCAAGTAGAAGGTAACAATTTGGTTGAACTCTTCCCGTGATACTAATAAAACCCTTCTGATAAGAGTTGTGTTTGTTATAAGGTGAACCGACAGGGTGGCCTGGGTCTTGCATGTTGGGCAAACAAGGTAGTTTCTTCTGTGCACATTGCTACAACACAAAACAACAACAAAAGAACACTTATTTCAAATCTTATTCTGACAGATGGTTTTGTTCACATGAAAAAGGTGTGAATGAAGCTGCAGCTGCAGCTGCTGCCGTCTTAAACAGTCCAGGGCCTTTAATGGCTGATAAAATTAGGTCTCTTAAATAAATGCATTCAAGTCATACAAACCTACACTGTTAAACATTTCTGTAGACATTAATGTTTACTGCCAGAAGTTTGTTCAAGTATAAATGAACATTAAACGTTGACAAATCTTTATCTTGACAGAAAAACTAAATTTGTAGCTTTCACCCATTTTAAACCCTTTTAAACTCTTAAGATTTGTATGCATTTTTGTCATGTTTTCTAGCAAAAATAAATAAAAGCATATCAACTTACATTTGTTTAAATCTATACCAACTTTACCGATGATCTTCAGATGCTGGCTGATGATCTTCAGGAGCTGGCTGAACTGGCTGAGGATCTTCAGGAGCTGGCTGAGGAGCTTCAGGAACTGGCTGAGGATCTGTTGGATCCAGGTCCGACTGTGTAGGTAAAAGCACCACTTTGTTGTTTCGGGCGCAGGAGTGCTTCATAGCCTGCCATCCTTTCTTAAAGCGGGCGAGGACACCCTTCTTCTTCTTCCCTTCTGTTTGTTGTTTTAAAAGATAAACACAGAGAGAGAAAAAACAAACAGTAAAAATGATTTTTAGATGCCAGAAATATATCACAACAAACAATTAAATAAAACACAGTTCTATCTGGAGCTTTCTACTAATGGTTATACAGACCTGGTCTGTCTTCAGATGGATCTTCAGGAGCTGGCTGAGGATCTTCAGGAGCTGGCTGAGGATCTTCAGGACTTGGCTGAGGAGCTTCAGGAACTGGCTGAGGAGCTTCAGGAACTGGCTGAGGAGCTTCAGGAACTGGCTGAGGAGCTTCAGGAACTGGCTGAGGAGCTTCAGGAACTGGCTGAGGAGCTTCAGGAACTGGCTGAGAATCTGATGGATCCAGGTCAGGCTGTGTAGATAAAGGCACCACTTCATTGTTTCGGGCGCAGAAGTGCTTCATAGCCTGCCATCCTTTCTTAAAGCGGGCACGGAAACCATTCTTCTTCTTCTTCCCTTCTGTTTGTTGTTTTAAAACACAAACAGTAAAAATTATTTTTAGATGCCAGATGTAATCACAACAAACAAATAAATAAAACACAGTTCTCTCTTTAGCTTTTTGCTCATGGTTAGACAGACCTGGTCTGTCTTCAGATGGATCTTCAGGAGCTGGCTGAGGATCTACAGGAGCTGTCTGAGGTTCTTCAGGAGCTGTCTGAGGTTCTTCAGGAGCTGTCTGAGGTTCTTCAGGAGCTGTCTGATGTTCTTCAGGAGCTGTCTGAGGTTCTTTAGGAGCTGGCTGAGGATCTTTAGGAGGTGGCTGAGGATCTTCAGGAGCTGGCCGAGGATCTTCAGGAGCTGGCTGAGGATCTTCAGGAGCTGGCTGAGGATCTGATGGATCCAGGTCAGGCTGTGTAGATATAGGCACCACTTTGTTGTTTCGGGCGCAGGAAGGCTTCATAGCATGCAATCCTTTCTTAAAGCGGGCACGCACACCCTTCTTCTTCTTCCCTTCTGGTTGTTTTTCTAGAAAATAAAACCAGAGAAAGAGTAAATAAAAATCAAAGAATTACCAGAAGATAGCAGGAATGTATCACTAAGAATCAAATTAATGAAATTGACTCCAAGAGCCACCGAAGAATTAATTAATAAAGCCTTATCAGTTTTGTTTTGCACAAGTTTCACCCCCCCAAAATGTTGAATAGTAGATCTGTTGCATATCGAATATCTCAGACAGCTGGACATTCCTGCAATTGCAGTCGGGTTTAGTTTACTGTGGTGTTTAACAACTATAGGCTACACATTTGAACTGTACAGAAACAGTTACGCAGCCCACTTTGACAGACATGGTGTACAGTGATATTGTGAAATCTGTTAATGAAACAGATATTACACTTATAGGTTATTATTACAAATGTGCTTTCAAAGTGTGCTTAAGCGACTTCAGCTGAATTTTTAATTATTTGGAGCTATTTTCTCACGGTTAGACGGACCTGCTCTGTCGTCAGTTGGTTCTTCTGGAGCGGTGTGCTTGAGTCCAGAAGGATCTTGCGGAGGATCGACCGGATCTTCAAGAGGCGTTTGCTTCCAGTCACAACCAGGGCGATCAGCTGTGTCTGCCAAGACCACCGGGTTCAAGACTGGTAGATACGGCTCTTCGGATGGATCCAGGTCATTGCTTTGATTGCAAGAGCAGCAGCCCTTCACAGCCCGCCATCCTTTCTTAAAGCTGGCGCGAACACCCTTCTTCTTCTCTGTTTGTTGTTCTAAAAGATCAAACAAAGACAAACGAACACAATAGAGCTGTTTTTAGGTGTTAAATTACACAGTGTTTCCCCTACCATTATATAAGGGGGGCGCCCCGCCCTCCTAACGGCTCGCCCCGCCACACTTGAAGGTCAAGTAAATTTGATTTGATTTTCTTTATAGCGCCAGATTACAGTTTGTTATGTTTTTAAACAAACTAAATAGCCTTTAAGTAATATGTTATTTATCTTATTTCCACGATGGCATGTCTTTTCTGTCTGTGTTTGCAAGTTTACAATTATCCCAATGAGTGCGCACGCACGCACATTCACACACACACACACACACACACACACAAACAAACACTAGCGGACAGAGAGTGCGTATGGTGGTTTTTCTATTATAGTGTTGAGTTTTCTTATATAAAATAATACATTTAGTTAGTTATAGGTTTTATGTATTCTTATGAAACAATATTGGGCCTCGTGTATGAGTATGAGCTCATGAACACCTGCATGAACAACAAGCATCTTATCTTAGCTGCACGTACACCACAAATAAGTTTTAATAAGGAAGTTTGGTTTGTCTCATAGAGTCAAGGACGCTGGTATCTCTAAACAGTGAGCTCATTTTAACAAGAGTCTGAACACTTGAACATCTGCACACACACCAAATATCTTTTAACACTAAGACGAACTCCCCACACACTTTTGTAGAGAAGTTTAATTAAATGGCATACAACCGAGGACACCGGTAGCTCATTATCGCTAAACCATGAGCTCATCTTTAATAAAAACATGGTTAAATCATGTATCGTCCGAAACCCCCAGGAAAGTGTCAAGATAAAGAGGCACTTGTTTTTGAGAGGCTCACGCAACCATTAAATCTAAATATGGTAGGACAGAACTATGAGCGCTGAGGGACGGGCTAATGAAAAAGTGATGTCATATGAAACCTGATTGGAAGAAGACGATGTCATGCACACATGATTGGTTTAAAGTGTGATAACAACTTGAAAACAATGTATAAAAGATGGAGTCAGATATGAATTCGTTGGATCCCTTCAGATGAACTCTGAATATCCCACTTTGTTTGTCCGGGCAAATAAAGTTTAAACTCTTGGCACCTGGAACCCTTGTCTCTGAGATTTCTTTCTGCGATGGAAGGCCGATTCGCCACGACATGCGCGGCGGGAAATATGTCGCGTCAATCAGATGAAAACCAGATAAAAATATTTGCGCTTTTTCAACGCTCACAGGAACTGAAGATGGCAACACTCACTCTACTGCGAGTAGCAGCCGGAGTAGCTCTCCTGCTCAAGTCTAAGTGTTGCTCATCCTGCCCCTGACAAGCATCAAAAGTCCAGTCATCACCGGATGACAGGTTTTGACCCAGTTTGGCTGTCAGAGGGGAAATACTACCCTTGGCTGTACAAGACTGATCTTGGTAAGTAACTAAATACATACATATATAAATGTAACAGCAGGGTTCTCATCTACCAATTACGTACGGCCTAACTTGTTCATAATATACTGTGGTAATTACATGACGGGTAACTAAAAACTGTAATTTCATTAACAATAAAATGTATATTAATGAATCACATGCCGCTTACTATTTACATGTGTGTGTTTAAAATGTCTTTAGTCAGGACATTGTAAATCTGCTGATTAAATAAGACAAGAGATATTTAATATGCTATACAGGCCGCTCTGTGTTGCATGGGAATGTCCTGAGCACGTGATCAATTTTAAAAAGATTTGAATACGTTTTTCTATATGAGATATCTTATGTTAACATGTTTTTACTTTTACAAAGAATTACCCTCCCACACAACCAATTTATGTGACATGGATGGATGGATGGATAGATAGCACATAAAGAATGAAATGGAAATGATTTAAGATTTCTTTTTGGTTTTAGGAATGTTCTGTGCAATATGTAGACAGCATAAACAAGCGGTTGTGAGAGGAAATCAGACCCGGCCAGTCCTACAGAAAGGACAAACTTGACAACCATATGGCATCTGAGCATCACAGAACAGCCAGTTCAAATAGTTGTTCAGTTAATATATTCACTACTGCCATTAAAAGAAACAAATGAACACCATGACTGCTTTAAGTGTTTGTGTCTGTGTCAATTTTCCCCAACCAACCAACCCAAAGCTGTTAACCTCGGGGAAACACTGTTACAATTTCACTTACACACTGAAACAATCATAATTCTCTATGAAACGACTCTAAAAGATTCAACTATAAAAACTGTTATACAAATTAAACACGATTATAACTATAAGACTATTACGTAATTTCCTTAATTTCTTAAGTCATTATAACTTGAAACTGCAGTACTGTAAATTGACACTTAATCCTTTAAAAACATACTCAAAGATGAAATGAATTTAGCCTGAACACAAACATAAATGTTTTTAATTTAAAGGGATTTTGAAACGCATTGAAACATGATAAATCTTGAGATTAACAAGCGCTAAACAAAACAAATGTGATGTTGTGCTGTACTCGAGTCAATAAACAACCGTTTTGTCATATTGACCTGCATTTCTCTCCATGTCCTTCGCTGTTACTCGTCCAGATGAAGACGCCATGTGAAGCTCTTTAACTCGGTCTTCTTCACGATCGTCTGTCTGTCTGTGTGGACTTGTCGAGTTAACTGACCGTCTGCAAACACTTAGCAAGTTATCCGTGTGATCCGTCGTCGCTTTCGCTTAAAACAGCACTGAGGAGATTCTTCAAGTCGGCGTCCTTACAAGATCTGGTTACTATGACGACTCTCTTTATGGCGTTTATGACGCATTTTTCAAACGCACGCACACGATGAATTCAGGTCGCCTAGGAAATCTTTTGTAAATGTTACGTTCAAAACTAGCGGCGTAACATTGATACATTAAAAAGCGCATTGAGTGTATTGTGCGCGCGAGCTCTTTCTTTTTTCTTTCTTTTTAATGGGATCCTGAATTCATAGAGCTGCACTACTGCCATCTTCTGGTGGAAATTAACTCGTCCGGATTCTTCTTCCTCGTTTTTGGCGCATTACAGTCTTTGTGTATAAAGCCCCCTACTGTTCGTGGCTGTTGTGCAGTATTTTGCTCTTAAAAAATAAAAAATTAAGGATAGAAATTGAACTTGACACCTTAAAGAATAAAAAACTGGCACTAGAGATTGAGTCGCTTCAAAAGGAACTTCAGAGTCAGTGCTAAAACACTATTTTTCACAAAGAGCACTATTGCTGCCCTTGGATAACAAAATATCCTATTGCAGGCAAAAGATGACCATCACTGGCTTTTCCTGAGAAACAATAATTGAAATAAAACTCCATGAACTAAGCATGTTGTCTTGTCTTCTATTATTAATTTAATGAAGGTTAATGTGTAAAAAAATTACAATTCTGTCCTGTGCAGCTCTGCCACTAGGTTGGTCCAAGTGCAGTGGCTGGAGGTCATCATCAGGCTGCACCTCCATCACAGGGGTCCTCTCCTTTCTGATGGTGGCAATATTGTGGTGGATGGCACATGCAACAATTATGTCACAGGCCCTGTCAGGTGCAACCCTCAGACCCTTAAGACACTGAAATTATCAGCCCACCGACATGCTCCGAAATCATCCAAAATAGCCTCAATCGTTTGTGCTCCGTTTGTGCCGATAAAAGTATCCTTTCTGAGACTATTCTAACTATACAGTTGAGGTAACGTTATCAAGGTAACACCAATACGACTCGCCAAATCACATTTGTTACCTATCCACTCTGCGTTTTCAAGTTTAAAAGGACACAGCGGATTACAGAATGTGTGGAAACGCAAACGCCAAGGTAAGTGTTTTTAATCAGTTACGTAATTACATTTAATCATTTAATTAGTTGTGTCTTATTTAGAGGTGAAGTCATAATATTGTGAGTGTTTTAATACATACATTTGATACCCAAGCTATGTGCTGATAATGAAGTGCTTGCAGCAGAGGAATGTGAGTTTGTGGGGGAGAAGGGGCATCTTCGGCTGCAGTTGTTTAGGGGGTTGGGGGAGGTATTTGGAATGTTGTTTCAGAAGTGTTTTACAGAACCCAGATAAGGCAGAAGTTGGTGATTGGTGGAAACAAGGAAGATCCTGCCCCCCAGCAGAAGAGAGATCGGCGTGAAATAACAATAAATGCTGTGAATATGTGCTGTGGGGGTTGTTGTTCCTGGGAAGGACAGAAGAGTGTTGTCCAGCAACCCAGCGCGCTGTATTTTGATCCTTCTGACCAATAAACTTCAATACTTGTTAGAGATTGCCTTCCTTCAATTTTTGAACATGCAGGACGCCTTAAAGTCCAACACTTAGTACTTTACATTGTTGTGTGAAAAGCCGTGGTAAAATGAATGTATGTGACAGTACACGCAATATAAAGACGCGCATGTCCATCATTAGAGAGGCGCGAGGTGAGGCACATGTTTAGTAAACGTGAGCAATAACAAATGAATGTGTGTGTAGTGTTCGTCTTGGAAATGATAGTGAGTACCCGTTTCTTCAAAGATATTTATTAATTGAATCAGCTATATTTTATAAGTTAATGTCATGTTTCCATGGTTATGGGGGGTTAAGAGAGTGCACTCGGCGCATTCACCTCAGTTTATATTATTGAAATTGCAGTGAAGTTTTGCTGTAGTATGTCCATCCGTGTACCCTTGATTTTTTTTAGACATCATGTTGCTGTAAGGCTGATGATAAGTTATTAGATATTATTATACTTCTGTATATGAATATATTGCAATTGTATAGTATTGTATGTTGTAGTTTGTTAGTCCATAACTGTCAATACATGTTCTAATTGTTTCTTTATTATTGTAGATCCACCCTCACCTGTTAATCTACCTTTTCACTATAAACCCTTGAACTGATTCTGAATGCTGCGATCCAGTGATCTTCAGACACACCAGAAGATAGGTTTTAGAATATTCTTACACTTTCTACATTTTTAACACATAGTCTGGTTGTATATACTGTACAAATATATTGTGGTCATTACATACACTGCAGAATCTGGAAAATGTTGAACATTTAAGAATGGAAAGAATTTTGAAAACAAAGGGTTGTTTTTCTAATTTTGTCCTGAGCTTGATTGGCCTGGACTGTCCACTGATAGTCAAAACGATCATACAGGTCCTGCATAATTGTCCCCTATCCAGCGCTTACTATATTAGCCACAAACATTTAAACAGTGATGCTCAAAGAAGTGAAGACATTGCATTTCTAACACTTTCATCATCATTTAGACTCTCCAAACAGGACTTAGAACACAAAGGTTGGTGGCATACAGCAAAAATACTGTACTTGTAAAATTACTTTTAAACAATGCAAGCATTCTTTTGTGTAAAACACAGCATGTGGGCATATTTTTTCTTTCTGACACTCCTGTCACTCCACTCTTCAGGTCGTCATACAACTCCCAGAAACATGGAGGACTCCTACAGTAGGCCACATAATGTCCAGGAGCGTCCTGGGTTATGCCTCCTTTGAAAGCAATGACTGCCCTTAAGGTAAATCTCTTTCCTTCATCAGCATCAGACTGGGAGGAAATTCAAACAAAGGAAATTCTGTGGAGTTGCCTTTTTCCCCGGTCAGTGTCAATCCACAGAAGTTCTCTTAGACTGTAACTGTGGGAAACTCTCCCAGCACAGAGCATTGTTTCTGAGGTAGACTCTGTCTAGAATTCAGATGGACACTGTGTTGGATTTTGGATGCTTAAGGCCTTCTTCCACTGCGGTCTGAAGATGAGCCATACCAGAAGCCTGCAGTACAGCAACAGAAGTAGATACAAATGGAATTTCCCTTGTTACATGTTTGTTGAGAGCGCAGTACTGAGAGGAGCAATGTTTTGAGTCAATGTTTTGAGAATCATTGACTTTTCAATGATTGTAGAGATGTGGCACTGTGTATTGATCTGAAGAGCACCTGACTTCAAATTGACGGCTTTGAATATTTCACTCAGCAGCTCTGCCCTCTGTGTGTAGACCTGAGCATTCAGACCATTTGTGGTGATAGTTTTCACAAGCTGGAGGACGTAACTGGCGTTTTCACTTTGAACTATATTTCTGAAAGTGCCACTATCGCAGAAAGCACAACACAAACATTTACAAAAAGCATCAAAAGCACAGGTGTTTAGCACAGAGACTCTTGAGTTCCTGAATTTAACAGGCTGTTGATTATTTCAGTTTTTTAACATTTCCACTTTCAATTTTTTCCCCTTTACAGATTGATCTGCTTGTAGCCATTCAGGACAAGGAGAGAGGTACGAATTTCTCTTCCTCTTTTTGGGCGGAACTGCTAAGCCTCTCTAGTTTTCCACCATGTCTTCATCTTTTGGATGGATGTTTGTGACAGTATCAGACTTTGCAGAAGAGGCCGCATCCATTTCTGGTTTTCATTCTATATTGCTTGTGGTGGGTGGTGGGTGGTGTATTTGCTGCTGTGATGATGACTGTGGCAGGATCTGCATCTTCTTGACCTTTTTTTTCACCTTTTTGTTTTGCGGCACAAATCCGCATGTTGCCTTCAATGAAGGACAAATGTCGAGCAATGAATCGATCCACACGCATAGGCAGGTTTTCATGTTTGAAATGGCCGTGCTTGATGTTTTTGAACTCTGCTTCAACATTAGCTGAACTTGCAGTTAGGTTGGTGCTACGGAAGTGACGGATCACAACCCCTTTCCACAGTGGTAAGTAACTTGCAAAACAGATTATATTAGGAATAATCTCAGGGAGGAAGTGCATATTATCATGATCACCATTAGCCACAACAAGTGACCTGCTCTCCTCACATATGTCTGTCACCCACTGCCTTATGTCTGTCTGTGTTTGGTCACATGGATCCAGTTCGTCCAGGTCCTCACCCTCTACATCTGGAATGATCACACACTCTTCTGCAATTCTGGCTTTTAGGTATTTCTTGCACCTTTCAGATATGAGGGGGCCTCCAGAGCTGTCATTGTCCTCTGCTTCACTGAGAGCAACAACAGTTATACTGCGTAGTATCTCCCTTGCATCGGCCATGGATTGTGACTTCAGAAGCTGTGCCATTGACCTCACATAGAAATCTTTGATGCGATGTGTTTTTTTCCGCAAGCAGTCCCGAACGACGTCTTGTGGTGCCATCCCATAAAGGTAAAAAAATCTCTCTCGCGCACCTTCTCCGGATCTGTTCCACCTATGTGGAATGATCTGCCCACTGCTACAAGATCTGCAGATTCTGTAGCCATCTTTAAGAAACGCCTGAAAACACATCTCTTCCGCCAACATCTGACTGATCTGTTCTGACTCTTTTCTTCTCTACTCTTTTCTTCTCTACTCTAAAAAAAAATAAAAATGTTTGAATGAATGGTTCCATATACTGTGTTAGGCTATATGAGACTAGTCTTCTTTTTGATTGCACTTATACTTTTGTTGTACTTATGCTGTCCTAATTGCTTCCATTATCTACCCCACTTGTAAGTCGCTTTGGATAAAAGCGTCTGCTAAATGTAAATGTAAATGCAGTCCCAATGGCAGATCATCTTGATGCAGTGTGCCACATCAACCCGTACAAAACAAGATGGCACTTTTGCTGACTGTTTCCCAAGTAAGACACCACAACACTCATTGATGTAGGTCTTGAGATCCCGATGAGAAGTAAATGCTTTGTCCAGAGCTCCGAGCAAAGCCAGAGAAAAGTCACTCACAACCTCTTTTGGAGTTGGTGCACCTGCACTTAACCATTCTGTCATCCAATTTGTTATTGCATTAACATCATGTTTTCGTCAACTGCCAGAATGCCCTGATATAAAAAGATATGACCAGACATACCATTTGGTTTCTATAGTTTCATCCAGAGACGTGCACAGGGGGGTTGCTCAGGTTGCCCGGGCAACTGCCCATATGCCCTTTTCGACTCGTGTTGCCCATCAAAGGTGGAAAAAAAAATAGTACAATGGATGCATAATTTCACGTAGGCCTAAATAAAAAAACACCTCAAAGCCTCATTCACTTCCATATTCGGTCACCGAAAATGAAAGTCTGTAGGGGAAGGGCAAACTCTGTTTACATTGCTGCAGCGCTGCACGCGACCGGCACCTGAGCTGAGCCTGCATGAGCGGTCCTAGAAGGAGATTGTCGCGGTTGTCGGGTTAGACGACTCGTTGTCAGAAAAGGTGAGTTTGTGATGTATAACAAACAAACGATCATCATCATCAAGTTTTGTGAAATGAAATAAAATCTTCATAAATCCAGGCTGAGTTTGCCACGTTTGCTACATTTAGCCTAAATAATAAGACAGATATAGGCTTCTATTTTTTTTTGCTGATAGTTAGTGTCTCACATTTCATTTAAGCAAGAAGAATGAATGATGGAAGTAATGCATCACATTAATTATTTTATTCAAAAAGGTCAAATGCCTAAATGCTATCACTATTTTGGGTATTGTTTAAAGCCAAGATGCCCACTGAAAATAGGTCGAAATGTTACGAGAATAAAGTTGAAATGTTACGAAATTAAAGTCGAAATGATACGAGATCTGGTTGCATCAAGCTTATAAAAGCCACAATCCTTAAGGATTTATAAAAATGTACAAATGTGAACTAAAGAGGTTTTAAAAATGACTGCTGGTGTTTGCAATGCCTTCCGAACTAACTCACTGGTTCGGAAGACGTGCTTAAACACAATTTAAACTCTTAAAATCTCGTAACATTTCGACTTTAATCTCGTAACATTTCGACTTTAATCTCGTAACATTTCGACTTTAATCTCGTAACATTTCGACTTCATTCTCGCACTAAAACGCTGTCGTAGCACATCACTGCAGGGTTGGCTGCGAAAAAGCCAACCAGCAGATGAGACAGAGACTTTGCACTGTGATTAAGATGACATGAAACTGTGTAGGCGAATTGATTAATTAGAGTTTTTCTTAGTCCTTCATATAGCCCGGGAGTTTATTTTCAGTTTTTTTTGTGGGGTGCCCTTTTTTCAGGTCGGAGCAACTGCCCCTCAAAATTCCTGTGCACGTCACTGGTTTCATCACTACTGAGCCAGTTGCATCAAAACTCACAGTGGGGTTAGTAGATGTCTTTGATAATGTCTTGTAGAGATAAATTTGTGTTTGACTCCAAAAGTGACAGAAAAACTTGTTCAGTCCAATGTCTTTAATGCTAACACTGTGAGGTGCACTGTATTTTAGCATCTGCAGTGACAAAATAGGATCCTTGTCATCATAGGCAGATGGCTCGGCTCGGGATCTCCAAAGTCCATCAGTTTTGTGCTCTGATGCCCTCCATACATGGAGTTCCATTCTACCCTCACATAGGTCTTTGGATATCAGCACACGCAATTGCCCAGAAATTGCACGCTTGGGACAGCCAGTGTGCACGGTGTCATCAGTGTTTGTGACAAAACACTTGAGCACCATCGGGGTGTTCATTTCAGGCTCTCGGTCACATTTTATTAGAATGTTGGCATGACACTCCTTACAGTTGCCTCTGATTTTAATGTATTTCTCTCTGTCTGATGGGTAGACCTTAGCTCTTTTAAAGGCAAGTGTGCAAGAGCTCTTTACTTCTTGCCAGATATGAGAATTTATCACATGTGTCCAGATGCCAGGCTTCAAAATTGTATATTCTTTTTTTTGTGTTTTAGAGAACTTGTTTTTGCACTCAACTGTTTCAGGCATGAATTCAATCCATTTCTGAAATGGAACTTGAAGATCAAAAGTCCAGCAGTCTTTTGGTCTGGGGGAAAAAGACCCTGGCTCAAAGTCAGTGTCATCACTACTGTCACTTGTTTCATGCTCACTTTCACAAGTAAGCCCTAAAGCAGTCCAGATGTTGTGTCTGTTTAATTTCACAAAAGTGTATAGAGCCTTTGGGGTGATCTTGTTTTCTAGGTGCTCACTAAGCTCTAAATGTGAACCTCCTTTTGAAAACCAGACTAAAGTCTCATGAGGTCATGAGCAAAAAAATTGATTTTAATTATGATTTTCAAATTGTGATATGGAAATTGTGAACTGGTTAATTAAATATTTCAATGTTATATTTTCACAGAATGTTTATTGAAAGGTATGAAGATATTTTCACACACTGGTCTTTACATTTTGTAGGATGATTTTATGAATAAAACAGCAAACCACCCTAAAATGACTAAAATTAAAATGACTGAAAAAAAAACTTTAACTCTGTTTTCACTGGCAGGGTTACACATAAGAATATTATGTGACCCTTTCTGTGAAAACCCAGCTGAAGTGTTTTGTATGTGATTTGCTGTTTTTAACATGAAATTATCCTACATAATGTAAAGAACAGTGTGTGAAAATACCTTCATATCTTTAAAATCGAATAAGTAATACCATATCACAAATTGAAATCAGTCGGAAAAGGGTGGCTTGCTCACTTCAGGTAGGTGGAGAGTTCCTGCCTCAAGTGGAGGAGTTCAAGTATCTGGGGGTCTTGTTCACGATTGAGGGAAGGATGGAAGGGGAGATTGACAGAAGGATCGGGGCAGCTTCTGCAGTAATGCAGTCGCTGTACCGGTCTATTGTGGTGAAGAAGGAGCTGAGCCGCAAGGCGAAGCCCTCGATTTACCGGCCAAGCTACGTTCCTACTCTCACCTATGGTCATGAGCTGTGGGTCATCACCGAAAGGATAAGATCCCGGATACAGGCGGCCGAAATGAGCTTTCTCCGCAGGGTGGCCGGGCGATCCCTTAGAGATAGGGTGAGAAGCTCGGTCACTCGGGAGGAGCTCAGCGTAGATCTGCTGCTCCTCCACATCGAGAGGGGCCAGCTGTGATGGCTCGGGCATCTTTTTCCGGATGCCCCCTGGACACCTTCCCGGGAAGGTGTTCCGGGCATGTCCCACCGGGAGAAGACCCCGGGGAAGACCTAGGACACGCTGGAGGGACTATGTCTCCCGGCTGGCCTGGGAACGCCTCGGTGTCCCCCCGGAAGAGCTGGAGGAAGTGTCTAGGGAGAGGGAAGTCTGGGCATCCCTGCTTAGACTGCTGCCCCCGCGACCCGGCCCCAGATAAGCGGAAGAAGATTGATGGATGGAAATTGAAATCATAGTGAAAATGAATGGTTGAAATCAAACTTTGTTGCTCATGATCTTATAGGCTATGAGACTTGAGCCTGGGGTCACAATTTAGAGACGTGTAGCTGTAATTAGCATTTCATAACGGATACTGATATTAGCAAGGAGTCTTTGGTTGAATAAATATTGACAATCGAAGCTTTCTTGAATGTCCTCCCCTTCATTTTTAAGGAGGTCTAATAATATTGCAGCTGTCAGTGGGAAAATGGTATAGTTACATTTGCCAGAAATTTGATATAGAAACTTAATAATGGATTTTTCCTCTACTAACACTATTTACCACCGGATCTTGTTTAACATTGTGTCATGTGCAGTGGTGGCAGTGAAGCGTAGCAGATGATAGGATACTCCGTGTAAATAAAGAAAAAGACAAGAGAAACCATGAAGAGAAGACAAATAGTTAGTGAATAAATATATTAGTATTGACAGAAAGTCGGCAGTTGGACCGAGTGACCAATTCTATTTTTTATCATATAAAAAACACACAGAAGCACAAAAAAAGAAGAGCAAACGCAATGTTTTAAGGCACAAACGATTGAGGCTATTTTGGATGAGTTTGGAGCATGTAGGGGGGCTGGTGACGTCATCGCCTATAATTCAATGTCTAATATTTAAAAAAGCGTAGCAGCACAAGCGCAACTTTTCGCGGCACAAACGGAGCACAAACAAGCGGCACTAATTTCGGTGGTTTAGGAGCATTTCAGGGGGATGAGTGACCTCCGAATGACCTTAAATTATTCTTCTATTATCTGAAAAACTGAAGCAGCACAAACAATTTTTTTTACGGCACAAACGGAGCACAAACTGCCAAATTAAGGCTATTTTGCAAATGTTTTATGTTGGGAGGGGGGCCAACTTCACGCAGGTTTGTATGTTTTGCGATCACGGTTCGGCTCGCGTGAGCAGCGGAGCGGTGATTACTCCTGGTGCTGTAGACGGGGAGCGCTGTAAACTCACGAAAACATTATATAAAAAAACTTTGCATGCCATAGTTAACAGAGGACTGGCGGGAAATGTGCATTAATACTCCTTCATGTTATGTGGTTTCCCAGAGGAAAATTTTACTGCTCAAAGCTTGCTTTTCTATAGCTCAGGAGACAAATTTGAGATTCTCATCTAAGCCTTATTTTAATCTATATTTTGTCTAAAATGTTTCTCATATATTTCTCCTAAAATTCACTAGGAGCAATAGGTGAGACAGAATAATCAGAGGGAGTCATACCTGAGACTAAAAGGAGATGTCTTGCTAATCTCAATTCTGTGTTTTTAATGACTCCTTTATTTCTCCTTTGAAAACGAAAATGAGCGATACTGGAGCTACTATGGAGCAATATCCGAGTCTCTCGCTCACTCTCCCTCTCATGCACACAAACACGCACATGAATTACTAATTCAATCATATGACCTTTTCCTCCTAACAGACTAGATTCACCATTCTAAACAACACAGATCATCCACTTCAGAACATCTTGATGGACCAAAGAAAAAACGGACGGGAATGCAATTCTCTCTTCACTGCAGTACAGACAGAAGATCTATCCACAACCATTAGGCTTAAAATCTATAGCAAATAGCAGATTAGCTGATGTAATAAAGAAATTTGAATTTGAATCTTTATTTAAATCAAAATAACATTAACAAATTTAAAGACATTTTGAAGAGAGCAAAAACTGTTTAAACATAGTCATTACAAAATATGAACTAAAGTGCTGTAAAATTCTGTTTTTAAAACGGTAACAATTATAACAATGTTATGAGCAGTGGACAATCAATTATACGGTGGGGAAAGGATATAAAAAAATGTAATAAAAAATTATATAAAATGCCATGTAGTTGTACTCATGTGTATTTGGTTTGTTTCCGAAACTATCTGGTTTATGTTGCGTTCCAGCATCTGCTGCGTACATCTGGCGCACTTTCCCTGGTAGTGAAGTTTTCATTGTTTTTGTGTTATGATCACACAATGTTTTGTGGTTAGTGTAGTGTTTTGCATTTGTTCAAAGTAGAATAACTGCAATTGATAACTTATGGTATAAGGGTATTAAACAGAGTGGAGTGGATTTTCAAAATTGTTATGTTTCATACATGTAATTTCCTTTCAGTTGTACACAAGATGACACAAAGGTATAATTACTTGTGCATTATTTAAGCAATAATATTAAATAACAACACAAGATAATAGTATTGAAAATGATGGCTTGATGATGTATGAGGGTGAACTAGGAAATATGGTAGACTACAAATTGAGGTAATATGTAGATGGTAATATGACTAAGCAAAAATGAACCACAAAGGCTTTTTATTGTTATTTGTTGTTGAAATTTTAATCTTTTAGTGTTTATTTAAAGCAAGATGTATGATGTGAAAGTCATCTTGCATAATAGTAAGTGTAGTAATTTCCGAGTGATTGAGCAAACTCATACAAGATATTGCATGTCAAAGTTGTGATGTTTATGTGACGTTGAGCGGATTATCAAATATCTTTGATCGGCCATTGTATACCCAAATTCATGGAATGTGTTTCATTGGCTGCTTACCGAGTGTTTAAACCAAACCAAACATGGTAGTGCTTGACATGATCGTTGCACTGCATACTCTACCAATTACTTACACAGATACAAACAGTAGTATTTATTACTTTGTTTAACTTTTATTGCTTCCATATTACTACCATGTTTGGTTGTGCATGCACTCGGTAAGACGCCAATGAAAGACATATACATCACTTGTCATGGGAGTTGACGTTTCCATTTCTTCACTTTTGTGTTGTTTGATTGGTGTTGTAGTAAGAGTAGGGCTGGAAGCAATGTTTTCTCTTTTGGTTAGCTTTGTGGGTGTTGTACAGAGGACAGCGCTGGTTGCTGTTTCTTCAGGTTTGGAACGTTTTTTGGGTGTTGCTGTCAGGGGAGGAGGGGTGTTGTCATTTCTTAAGTTTAGTTTGTTTCTCGGGTGTAGAAGAGACGGGAAAATTTGTATGTTTGTATTTTGTTTGCATTTTGAAGCTTCTTGTATTGATGTTATATGCAGGTCATTGGTGTATGTGACAAGAACTCCTGAGAAATGAGTTGTTCTTCCATGTCTTGGGAATCCATGTTTGATACGTCTTGTTTTTGCATGAGGAATTTGTTCAGTAGCGAGTTTCCTATTGTCAGATCAAGCTCACCATTTGTTGTTTGCAATGTGAGCACTCCATTGCATTTGGTTATGTAGGTGGATGATCTCCGTAGGAACATGCGCAATGGACATCTGTGGTAGTGATCTATGGGCTGAAAATCTTTCCGAGTGCTGTGACACTTGGGACAATGCTTTATCAGGTTGATTTTAGCACCTTCTATGGTTGAAGTCATTTCCAGCAGAGACATTTCTTGGGTAGTATTGTTTGGTGCAATGGTGTTAGGTATTGGTGTGTGTAAAGCAGTGACTGTAGTGTAGCGAGTTGTGGTCAAGTATTTCTCACATTTAAACATTCTTGTGGTAAGATGTGTGAAATTGTAGGTGATTTGTTTTGAACTTTATCCATGTAGGACTCCCACAGTACAAGTTGTATTGTAGCTGTTTGGTCAACAACTTCATGATCTCTGTGCAGATACTAGACAAGACGTCCTATATGATATACTACAGATCCTACAGAGAATTAATCCGCTAGATAGATATATTACATTAATATGGGTACTAGCTCATGTAGGAGTGGAGGGGAACGAGTCGGTGGATAAAATGGCAAGGGTGGGATTGAAGAAGAATGAAGTCGATATCAAAATACTGTTGAGCAAAGCTGAAGCGAAGTCTATAATAAAGAAAGCTGTTTTAAGAATATGGCATGAGACATGGAATAAGGAGTTAAAGGGAAGACACCTTTTAAGTATCTAAGACAAGGTAGAGAGTGAAAGGAGTAAATATAGAACCAGAAGAAATGACACTATTATATCTAGGCTACGTATTGGGCACACCAGACTAAACCAACATTTGCACATGATAGAGAAAAGCGAGACAAGCTGTTATTAGCACTGTGGGTTGACAGAAACAGTGGAGTATGTGTTACTACATCGTGAGGCATATATTTGTGATAGAACTCAACTTGTTGAAGATCTTAAAGAACTGAAAGTCCAACTAACAATTAAAGAATTAATTCAGAGTGAATCTTAGGAATCTAAAATATACCCTATTTTATTAAGCTTTCTGAAAGAGTCATGTTTGTTTAATATACATATGTATAAAGCTTTATATATATATATATATATATATATATATATATATTTTACCATTATTAAGCCTGCATTGTAGTATTTTCCACTTCCTCCTCCTTGGTTTTCACACTCCATTCCAGTAGGTGGCGGATATGCATAAGAAGCTGGTTCGCCAACAGCCTTTAAACAAAATAAAGAAAAAAAGACTTGTCATCCATTCATGGATATCTTAGAAGTAAGGGCTCGAGGTTGTGAGTAACTTCATTAGGCGTGTTATATCGTGTACCTAACTGGTACATTAGAGGTTTGATGCAAGACGGATATTAGGCTGTGAAAACGTCAAAAGAAATTTATTGGAGTTTAACTGTATAAACATTGGCTTTTTTGTAACGTATTACAGCGTACAATTCGACACAGATGACAGTTTATTTGTTTAAGTCTTTGTTAATTCTCTGCAACGCATTTAAGCTAGTTTGCTAGTTAGGGTCATCTGCAAACTACTTGACACTGGCAAAAGACAATCCCTTGATTGCTTGCCATGCGTGCGGCACACAGAATGATCTGCTCATGATAACATTGTTATACTGGAACGAAACGAAGGTAATCTGTTGATTATGGTTTTAAATCTTGGACGTTTCATTTATTACCATAAAGCGGTTTGTTATAGAAATTGTGTACTATCTCTCTGCTATATAGTGTACTGTATCAGCTGTCCACCTTTCTGTAGTGTTGTCCGAATTCTGAGTAAACAACTAATTCCCTACATTTGTTCACTAATTTTTACCCACAATGCATTCTCATTTTGATTGCACTCAAATCCGATGTCACCCATATTTCTCATAATACAATGAGAATCAATCGTTGTCAATCAATTTTTTTTCTTCTCTTTATTAAAATATACTTTTGTTTTGTTCTCATAATAGCCTTTAATTAATTTTACAAATAATTAAAAAAAGAATTTTACCATTTTACAAAACAATCCATAAAGCCACAGAGGTGAAATTTAAACTTAATGACGAATGTCGGCAACAGTACTGTCAGATGCAGGATATATTACGTCAGTGTCCAAAATTTTTCACACATTTTTATTTACTTCTTCCCAGTGGTGTTGTCTAGCTTTTTGTAGTGAGTATACTGTACTTTTCCCCCCAGCCTCATACGCACCCATCCCAGAGCGACACCCTATATCACCACCACACTCACTAATGCATAAAGTATGCATCTACATGTAATTGAGAGCATTATTCAAGACTGCTTATGTATTATCAACTTTCCAATTTATTATAAACAACATAAGTCAGTCAGCTGATAAAACCTGTGCTCCAGGTACCATATTCATATAGTATCATCATTCTTAAAGGTATAGTTCACCCAAAAATGAAAATTGTTATAATTTCCTCACCGTCAAGTTTTTTTTTCTTCTGTTTAACACAAAAGAAGATATTTTGAAAAATGTTGGTAATCAGACAGTTGGCAGCACCCATTGACTTTCATAGTCTATATTTTTTCCTACTGTGGAAGTCAATGGGTGCTGCCAACTGTCTGATTACCAACATTTTTCAAAATATCTTCTTTTGTGTTAAACAGAAGAAAGAAACTCATACAGTTTTGGGACAAATTTTTGGGTAAACTATACCTTTAAGAATGATGATACTATATGAATATGGTACCTGGAGCACAGGTTTTATCAGCTGACTGTCTTTTGTTGTTTATAATAAATAATGGAATTTACAGCACAGACACTCAGTCACATCATCATTCAGATCACTACAAGGGGGGCAGGAGATCGCCGGTCCTGCACTGACATGACCATCTTTGATAGGCAGACGCGTGATAACAGCTTGACCGTGAGTGAAACCTAAGCGCTTGCGCACGGTTGGGAGGGGCGGGTGACATTCATTTTCGGTTTACATTTTCGCCTGTTCTTTTTATTTCGGCCCGAAACCAATAATGCCATTTTCGGCCAAACATTTCATTTTCTGAGCAGCTGATATCTACCTAACTTACTGTCCCTCCCTAACCAAGGATGCCTGTTTTTAAATTCCCTAGCCTGACTTTCAGTCCACAAGGCTGGCCAAGGGTTCTCATTTCTCTCATCATCTGAAATAAGGAGATATACAATTTTTATTCTGTTTACCACACACACACACACACACACACACACAATCTCCCCTCTTCTGCCGTATTAATTGATCCACCACACTAACGGTAGTGAAGTTAGCAAGTTCTGGATAAAATTCAATATACCAACAATCCCCTGATATTACAGTTACGTTTAATGATAACATGTACTGTATGCTAGCTTTACTTACCAGGTAACCTTACGATAGCATCAGCCTCATTTTCTGGAGTTTCTGTAACGATCGTGTCATCTGCTGCAGCTGAAGTGTCACCTGAAGCTGCTGTAGCTTTAGGCTTCCGAAAACACTCAAAGAGTGTACTTTGAGTCTGCTTTCGTTTCATATCTTCTAATTAAGATTCAGAATAACGTTAGTCTTGCGATGTAAAGACACTCAAGATGAATTTAAAACTTGCGCCAAGCATTTTTCATCAAGCTAATTACATTTGGAACCCAAACTCTAAAGGATTTCATCAACACAGGAAGGACACTATGCATTTGATGGATCTAACGGATCTCTTAATCGTTGCGGTGATAAGGTAAGAATTCAAATGCAAAATCTATAAAATGGCCTCATGGCTTTCCATTTTTTGATGTTAGTTTTGTCATATACGGATTTTTGACTCTTTCTACATAAATGACTTTTAAAATACATATTTCATCACGGTTTCATAGAGTAAAAAATCCATATGACACGAATGCTTCAAAAAATGTATATCTATGAGGCCAACGTAAATATTTTGCATGTGAATTCTTATCTTAAATATAAAACCAAAGCTATCTTCCACTGCCAGGTCATTAACGTTCTGTCTAGTTTGATATAAAAAAACAAGTTATAATGATTATTGATTTTATTGCTTATACATATACTCTCTTTAATAGAAAGTGTGAAGTGTACTGTATTTAAAGTTTACTTAAAGCACATCTTTGGCTAATGACAGCTTATTTGTTTGACAATGAAAGCAGAAAACGATCATGCTTTGTTTTATTTAATGTAGAATGTTCGATGGGGTGAGAGCTGAAGGATGTCGACCCGTGGATCTATTACATTTGTCTGCCCTCTAAAAACTATGGCCTTCTCAAGCTTAGACCTGATTGGAGCATTTCTGGTTTTTGCAAATAACAGTGCATCTGAATTTGAGCCATATAGTTTGACATTCATGTCTGTCCCTAGTCTTGTTTTCCCCAAGGACCTTTTCCCACGATCCCTCATCATTGACTGTTTTCACCTGTTCCTCATTAGTTCATCCCCATCAACTGTTTTCATCTTGTTATCTGTTATTTTGAAGTTCTTCTCTTGGTTCAGTTATTTGTCTGGTATTAATGTATAATGTATTTTGTCGTACCTTGTTCTATGAAAGTTCTTGTCAGTGGATTACCTTGTGTTCCTGACTGCACCTTTTTTATATTCAACCTTTTGCACCTTTCATTTTTTTGTGGATTCGTCCATCATCCATGACATGTTACACATAGAGTGTATCTTTGCATTCCAGCTCATAAGTGCCAGCCAATCAAATTCCTTTCCTTCCTTTCCCTGTTTGACGGGATTGCAACAGGATATGGTGGAGTGATACATAGCCTCTGAGATCTGCCATTGGCAAAATTAAATCAGCAAAGACGTGCGGACCATCACAAGGAAACATCTGGCGTAGTGAGGACCATTTGACCTCTTGATTGGAGGAAGCCCCTTTGATGATCTCTCTATGGTGAATCCAGCAGAAAAGGTATTTTTCTGAAGGCTCCGGTTGGCTGTTTTTCTGAATAATATAGCATGTTATCCATGACGTTAACTTGGTCACAGCTCGACAAAATCATCAAAGCATGCCTTGAAGTTGTCCATCAACTTCTGTATAAAATTAGCATGGCAGGTTTCTTTAAATTGCCAAAAGTTTGGGAAAGTAGACAAGTTCACCTGGCAGGTTAGTTTTGAAAATGTCCAATTTCCTTCGTAATGCCCGGACTGCTGAGGTCAGATCACATATTGTTTTTCTGTCCCTGAAGCTTAATGTTGAGCTCTTTAAGATTTAATGTAACGTCTGCCAAAAATACAGCTGTTTGCATCTTCTTTGCATCTTCCAAAAACTCTGTAAACCCTGTTGCCTTTTCACTATTTTGCTCTGATAAAGCTAAAGCTTTGATTCAAAATTAAATAATCATACATTTGCAACGAATGAGCCGATATAGTTTTTGATTTGTCAGAGGTTTTCGGGTCTCCAATTGGAGCACAACACATGGATTTAGGAATAGGTGTTTTTTGTACTAAATTAGCCAAAATCTCACCTATTTCGCCCATGTCATCTTGTTTAGCAATAGAGATCAGATTAGGTAATAGTAATGGATATGCTTGCAATTGCCATGCAGTAGCAGCTTGTGGAAAATATTGACATACCCAGCATTCAGATGCATTTATAGTTCTGGCATAGACGTTAGCCAAAGTCATTGCTAAATTGACATCATTCTGAATTTCTAGCTCTGGATAATAGACAGAATTTGGACTAATGCTTGGTAGGAGACCCAACACAGAGAACAAAATCGCTGCCATTTTAATTTGGTTCATATCCTTCAGTGTAATAATAAAAGATCATCCATTGACCTGGCTTTGATCTAGATTCTGCTTTAAATTGTGTATGACAGTTATGTGATTTAAATGTCAAAATCCCTGTATGTAGATTAATCGAAGGCCAAAACAAGTATTGAGTGTACACAGTTAAAGTCCAACTTGGTCTTATTTCAGGATGTTGAACCCATTGGTCCTCTTGAGTCGAAGTAAAACCTACAGCCAATTTAGCATTGTCATGGGATAGCAATCTCAAAGTGTCTAGCGGTGGTCTGTGTAGTTCAAATTGCCTTTGTTCTTGAAATGCAGACACATAACCAGAATTCACCAACTCTTGATAACGTGGTCTGTCTGCGTACTGATCTCGAGGTTGAAAATAGAGTGACGCCCCTCTTATCCGGTCTGCAGGTGGTTGGCGCCACAGAGTGTCCTCTGTATGATAAGGCCTGAATCTCTCTGCAAACTGCTTGAAGGCTGCTGACATCAATCTGTAAAGACAAAAAGGAGAGATAAAGGAGACAGAGGAGTTCCACATTCAAGGAAACAAATGATGTCATCAAATGGTGTTAAAGCGATGACCTTATTTTAACTATTTTGACTCCCTTGCAAAAATCAAGCAGAGACCAAGCGACTAAGCTGTAGTTTGGTGTAAGCTAATAACCCATCACCCTCCCCCTATGTTCATCGTGAGGGTGGCCCCCAAGTCAATAAAAGACAAGGTTTCTTCTCACGACTCCATCCTACAGTGATTCGCCGGCTCTCATTTCGATTTTTGGGAGTATGAGCTAAAGCTAATTTACAGTGACTAATATGTGTCCATTTAGTCTTGCCTAATAATTTCACTGCAGAAGATGTAACCAGTAAGACTACAAAAGGACCATCCCATCTTGGTTCTAAGCCTGAATGTTGCATCTTCTTGACATAGACCATTTGCCCTGGCACAACACTATGCCCCCCCTCTTGGGGCATTTCCCAAGCTTCCTGAACCTGTTTTTGAGCCTTTTGTATAGCCTCTGTCAAAGTCATGCAGTACATTAAAAGTGAATCCGACATCAAATGCACATCAGCCTCAGCAAGATCTGGAGTTCCTGGTAACGACATTGGTCGCCTTGTGATAACCTGAAAAGGACTCAGCCCAGTCTCTTTGTTAGCTGATGAACGGATACTGCACAGAACTAACGGAAGAGCATCTACCCATGTCAGCCCTGTTGTTCCATATTTTGCCAGTCGTGTTTTAAGAGTGCGATTAACTCTTTCAATCATACCTGATGATTGTGGGTGCCCTGGACAATGAAAGTGCCATTGCATTTCCAGAAGTCTGCAAACTTCTTGACACACCTGGCCAGTGAACGTTGTGCCACAATCAGAATCAATACTGGTCGGAAATCCCCATCTGGGAATCACATCTCGAACCAAGACTTTAGCAGTAAAAGCAGCAGTGCCTTTCTTAGTGGGGAAAGCTTCAACCCATCTAGAAAACTTATCGACTATCACCAAGACATCCTGATAACCCTTACATTTAGGAAGAGTGATAAAATCGCATTGCAATTCACGAAACGGCCCAGAGGGAGCAGGTGTTCGATTTGAAACTGA
This sequence comes from Triplophysa dalaica, assembly GCF_015846415.1. Classification (NCBI taxonomy): domain Eukaryota; kingdom Metazoa; phylum Chordata; class Actinopteri; order Cypriniformes; family Nemacheilidae; genus Triplophysa; species Triplophysa dalaica. The sequence goes on along the minus strand of NW_026622635.1, from coordinate 311,724 downwards.
TGGAATCGGGGGTGCCGAATTGTATTTTTGACATGTCATGCATCCTTTAGCTACAGCTTCTGCATGTTTCCTGAATCCCTTGGTCCACCATACTGTGTTAAAGCGTGAACACATTTGAGAAACCCCTATGTGTCCTACACTGTGTATCTGTGTGGCCAGATAAGGAAGCAAGGCTTTTGTATCTACAGTTCTGTTTTAATATCACCAAATGTTGTCATCTGACAATTTACAAGCATTTTCCATCCACTCCCACTTTTCTTCTCGGGAGCACTGATTTTGCATCTCCTCTATGTCTTTGAGTTGTGAGTTATGTTCAATGACCTGCACTTGACATGCTTGAGCAGTAGGAATGTCTGCCGTTCTTGCGGCGGCAACCTTGGCTGCCTGGTCAGCAAGAGAATTTCCCTTTGTTTCAACCGAATCGCTCTTCGTATGAGCTTTCACCTTCAATACCGCAACCTTTTGCGGAAGCTGCAGAGACTTTAAAATATTCTCCACCACTCCACCATTCTTTATAGGCGTACCTGCAGAGGTGAGGAAACCTCTTTGCTGCCAACCTGCTCTGAAATCATGAACCACACCAAAAACGTAGCGGGAATCACAGTAAATATTTACTGTTTTGTCAGTTGCCAATTCACATGCTTTTGTAAGGCCAATCAATTCAGCTTGCTGAGCTGAGGTTCCTGGTGACAGGGCCCCAGAAGCCAAAATTTCTGAATCAGTGGTAACTGCCCAACCTGCCTTGCGTTCCCCATTGTCCACAAAAGATGACCCATCAGTGTACAATATCAGATCAGGATTTTGAATTGGTACATTGTCTAAATGTTCATCTACGCTTAAATTTTGTACAATCTCTGCATAGTCATGGCCGTCTGAAGTTGCTTCAGACGGTGAAAGCAATGTGGCTGGGTTTGAAGGTGTAGCTTTTTCAATAACAATGTTCGGTAGCTCTAGTGCTGTGGACCATTTGATCTATCTTGGAAGTGTCACACGTGCAGCTCTGCCTAGAGACAACAAAGCATGTACAGAATGTGGACAATGAATGGTTAATTTTTGATCAAGCACTACAGGAGTCACACAATACAAAGCAAGATAAACTGCTTGAACTGCTCGCAAGCAAGGCCCCCACCCCAGTGCTACTGTGTCAAGTTGCTGAGAATAATACCCCATAGGTTTATTCTGAGCTCCACATTCCTGAGTTAACACGGAGGTCATGTAACCTTTTTGTTTATGACCTTGCAATGTGAATGATTTCCTGTGATCTGGTATTCCCAAAACTGGAGCTACACACAAAGTCTGTTTCAAATTCTCAAAACATAAGTGAGTATCAGGATGCCAGTCAACTAAGTCCTGTGCTCTGGGATCCCCTTTCAACAAATTGTTTAAAGGTTGTGTTTTCTCTGCATCGTTTTCAATCCAACTACAATTGTAGTTACAGAGACCCAGGAAAGATCTTAACTCTCTGATTGTTTTGGGAACAGGATGTCTTTTAACAGCCTCGCAGCGACTTGTTGTTATTTTCCTCTCACCCTGAGACAAACTCTGCCCTAGATAGATTACCTCACTCTGACATAGCTGAGCCTTTTTCAGTGACCTTGGCTGTGCAGAAAATCAAGCACCGCCTGACATCTCAGCTTCGTTCTCTGAACAGACCAGCACATCATCAATGAACTGGATAACAACTGATGTTGACTCAAATTCTTTCAAGTGTCTATGTAGAGCCTGATGGTAAATAGTCGGGGCATTATGGAGGCCTTGAGGAAGACAAATAAACGTGAATTGCTGACCCTGAACTGTGAAAGCAAACCATGATTGCACATCTTTAGAAAGTGGCACTGACCAAAATCCATTAGCCATATCAATCACTGAAAACCATTTGTGTTCTGGTTTAATCAAACTGAATATAGTGGTTGGGTCAGTTACGAGAGGAGTGATCTTATCAATGTACTGATTTGCTACCCTGTAGTCAATTGTGAGTCTCCATGAACCATCAGGCTTCTTTACAGGCCACACAGGACTGTTGCTTGGGCTGTTGATCTTAACAATAATGCCTTTCTCGTCAAGTTGTTCAATCACTGGCATAATGCCCTTCATGGCAACAGGGTTGAGGGGATACTGCTTAGTGCAAGGGGGCGCTGTCCCTGTAAATGTGACAGGTTCCATAACAAGTAACCCACAATCTGTTTTATTATCTGTCCAAATCGCATGGGATCGTAAATCAGCTTTGACCAATGTTCTCAAGCTCCAGGTTACTTTGCCCTCCTTGAATTCAAAGTTTGAATTTAGAGTTATCAACACATCCAACCCCAATAATGGTTGAGTGACTTCACCCACCCAAACTGCAGCATTGATTTCTTTGGCCCCAAACAAAAACGTTATCGGCTGTGTTTTTGTTAAAATTGTTCCCTTCCCTGTTGTACCTGTTACATGAATGGTTTCTGTTGTTATCAAAACATTTGAAAGATAACCTTGATGGAATCACAGTTAACTCTGCACCAGTATCAATTAGGAAATCTACGTCTGTTCGTGTGTTAAGAATGTGGGCCCTCACATATAAGTCATCTGACTTATGCATAACCACTGCCTTCAAGGCCCTGAGACAGTGGTGACCTAGTTTCCCCGTTCCTCTGCAACTGGCTGTTGGACAGCACCCAACAGCCTTTGTTGTGTCTCACTGGAAAGCTGAGCAAACTGATAAACTGGATCTAAGACATTGGAAACATTGGGAGGAGGGGAAGGAGGCGGAAAACTTTGCCCAACACTCTGCTTTATCTTTGCATAGCAATATTTTGCCCAGTGTCCCCTTTTTCCACAACGCATGCAAACATTCTTTGGCACAGTATTTCTGGACCGATTTTCAGAATCTGCTTTCAAAGACCGCATTGATTTTGAGGCTTGGCTCTCTGCTCGAGCTACATCACTTGCAGTTTTCATCAAATCATCAACAGTGAAATTAGAGTTTGTGGGAGTACCTAAACCCTCTTTCCTGTTACAAACACCTTTTCTTATTTCAGGTAGTAACCCATCAAGCCAAACTGATAAGAAAGGTCCTCCCTTTCCTGGGATCTTAATAAAGCTCACAGGGTCGCCCTTTTGATCTAGCCCTGAAAACATTGAAAATGTCTCACACATCCGTTCAGTGTAATCCTCAACATTCTCATTAGCTTTTTGTTCGCATCTGCTAATCTCATTCCAGTCGACCTTTTGCTGTTGTGCTTTTCTGCACCACATCTTAAGCCTTTTCCATCCTTCTATCTCTGATCTAGGGTCTGCCATGCTCTCATCATATAAAACATCACCAAGAGCTTCCTTCAAATTCATTCTGTCTGCGGCTGACAGATTCACTGAGACAATGCTGAACCCATCTCTTACTGACAGAGAAAACACCTCTTTAAGAGCTTCCAGTCGAGCTACTGCTGCCCTTGGATCTTTTCTCACATCCCCAACCTCTTTTGACCATTTAAACACGTCTTTGGCATTTGCAGCCACATATTTGTAATGGACTTCATCACGACCCTGAATCTCACGATCCATTAACACGTTTCCATCTTTTTTTTTCTGAATATAAACTTCAGTTTTCTTTTTAGCCTTTTTTAACATCAACCCTCAAGGGTCTGAGTCTTGCCTTTGCTCCCTGAAATTCATCCGAATCAGTCTCTGTGTCATAATCAGTATCACAGGATTTAAGGATTTTCCCTTCTCTTACAGAAGGAGGTTTTTGCTTCTTTTTCTCCTTTTTACCCTGTTCAAACTGATCTTCGAACTCTTGCACCTGTCCTGTAGAGTTGTTATTTCTACAGTCATAACTTCCTTCTCTTCGTTACAGTTTTCCACCTGTGATTTTAAATCATCACACCTATCTTGTAATCCCCTCAGTTTGCTTTCCATAACATCTTTCTCCCTGTTATGGGTATCTTGGTCTATTTTCATTTCCCATTTCCTCCATTTAGACAAGGTAACAAAAATCTCTTTTCCTCATTCTCTCAATTTTTTTCCATACTGTCCTAATGTCATTAGGCTCCCAAATGCCACCTTTCTGAGCTTTGATCTTAAATTTTTCAACTATTACTGCCTCTGTTTGTTTTGTGTCAAACATTCAGATAATTTATCTGACAATTCCCCAGCTATTTTGTGTAGTTTAATTTCTACATCATCCTTAGTTTCAGACATCTTTTTGTCTTTAGTTTCGTTTCCTGACATTGCCATACCCATAATGAACAATTAGAATCAATCCCCTAACACACACAGTGTTAAACCACGGTACCGATTTACTTTTGATTCTTTAGATAGAGATGACAAACAACCAGCTCACGCTGCTGTAGGCGCGCCCCACTTAGAGCAACACGATGAGGAGAAGACCTGCAGGGTTTCCCTTCGTACCTCTCGTCCGTAATCCCAAACACACACAGTGTTGAACCACGGGACACAAGTCCGGTTGTTCAGCTGTCATTCCATCCTGCCGACAACGCCATATGATAGATCCAACTATGAGATATGGCTTGTAGATCTTATAGATCTAAACTTTGAGTCCAGTTTCACTAGATCTCTCTCCGTCAGGAACAAATTAAACATGGAGATATCAACTCCATTGTGAGTCAATCCTTTAACCCAACCACCAGGGAGATATATAGCTGAAGGGAAGAACAGCAGGCAGGAGACGAAGTGATGTTAAATAGACAGACAAATGGTTTATTGAATTATCTCAGTTGTGCGTTGATGCTCAGTCAAGCTCTGCCAAACTTCGTCTGACTAGAAACAGATTCAACATGTGTTTTTAACAATTCAAGATTACAGTATCACAACATTGTCTCATGACATTATTATGGACCTTGAGATGGAGACCAATGGATACTCATATCAGCATAAGACACAATACAACTCCCAATGAGGTTAAACAACAGGAAAGTAAGGAGCAAATAATATGAATAGAAGTGAATAATAAATTGTAGGAATGAATACATATGATGAATATTGTAATAAATGGGGTAAATGAAATAGAATAATAAAATGAAATAAACAAGAAACAAGTGTATGTTTCTATCCAGATCTATCACAGTTGACCCTTCAGCTGAAAGATATTGTTGAGATGATTTGTGCGCACAGGATTTCATTGCCTGATGTTGCATACCTTGATGTTCTTATCCAAGAGTATCTGTCTTGTAGATTCTCTCTCTTTCCAGGACATAGACTAAAGCCTAAGCATCACTACTTGCGACACTACCCTGCACTGATTTTAAAGTTGTGTCCTTTAATCAGATGGTGGACGATGCGCTTCGAAAGTAAGCACAGTTACTTTAAAAGATGTGCTAGGAACTTGAAGAATTTTTAAAACTTGAGCTTCACTCTCTCTGAAAGGCATCAAATGTTCCAGGCCTATCTGTCAGAAGGGCCCATGTGTGATTCAACTCTAAGAGTAAAAAACAGCACTGGATTTTATCAAGAGCTGTACGGTGATTCTGTTAAAGATGCAGTGAGGCTGTCATGGTTTCACCTCTCCCTGTCTGGTATTTCTTGGATTAGAGGTGGAATCATACAGAATCCTTTGTTTCATGTGGGGAGAGATATTTTGACCCGTGTGGTCTTCCATATTCTCCCCGAGTCGCGTCATCGTTCTACCCTCCCGTTTACTAGTTTGTGTCAATTAGCTTTCCTTGAGTGTAATCCCTTACACCTGTTCCCTCTTGTTATCTCTCCCTATAAGAGTCCTCATGTTTCATTGTCCTGTGCGCGTTCATTGTATATCATACCCTGTTTGATGTATGTGATACCTGATGTTAAGCTGTTCTATGCCAAGTCATTGTTCCTGTTTCCTGTTCCACGTGTCTCAGTAAGTGTCAGTTTAGCGTTTGTTCCCAGTGTTTGTTTTGTTAGTTTAGTTAGTCCGTATTCTTGTTTTGTAATATATATATATATCCTGTTTGTTTTCTCCCTCGTGTGTTTTGTTTTGCCTGTTTTAGTAGTGTTCTTTGTTTGTTAAATAAACCCTGTTAACCCTTCACCTCCTGTCGTCCTGTCTGCCTTGCAATTGGGTTCCCAATTGAGATTCATGACAGAGGCACTTTGGTTTTACAGAGAATAATACCAAAGTGTCAGCAGAAGTAATGTACAGGGGTACATTATACAAAAAAAGTCAGTTCCTTGTGACAAAGAATACGGACTCGATAGAGTTTGGAGAACTTGCACTTGTTCTCATAAAAGATGATGTTGTTCATTTTCTGCTGAGAAAGTTTGTAGCAAAATTCGTTCCTGAATACCATTTGCATGCATTGACAAATCAGACTGAAGTAATGCAATGTGTGAATATCAATGACCTGGCAGATCTCTATCCTTTAACTTCATATATGATGAATGAAAAACTGGTTATTCCACTAAAACACAGTGTAATGTCACACTGAATATGTTTGATGATCTCTATTTTCTCATACTAAAGGTGTATTTAATTGAACGATTGTTATGTGGTTGTTTTCCGAAAATGGGAGAATCCGAGATGAACATTTCAAGCATTACCAGTGCCATTGATGTTATATTACCTGACCTTCCAATCACAACCAAACAGTCTCTTGAGGACACCTTAAAATCACTTGGAGTTGAGACCCCAGAAGATTTCCGATTTCTTCAGGAATCAGATCTTGTAGCTGTACTGAGGCCAATTCAAGCCAGGAAAGTTATTTCTGTTCTAAATGAGACTAGTAAGTCCATGCATTTGGTACAGTTACGAAAACCTTAATGGTCAGATAAATATATAGGACATTTCTTATTGTTATTAAAATTAACTGTAATAAGTATCTATTAATGATATGTATCATCTATGTTAACTGTGAGTGAAAAATTGTGACCTTTAAGCAACTGTAAAACCAAGTTTGCAAAAAATGTACTACTTACCATTGTAGTGCTAAATGAGTACCTGATTAGACATTATAAGAGGGCAATAAATTGTTATGATTGTTATCATCTTGGTTTAACTATTCATGGTCCAACCAAGTAGGTGCATATGACTTTTTTTTACAGCACAAAAACACTGTCCATCTCAAGGATCTGTTTTGTCCCAAAGTTCTTCATCCTCATCTTCCAGGACTTCCCTCCCCTCTTAGTGTGAACCGGGTGGACAGCTTCGAAGTCCCATGGAAAAACTTTCCTGAGGAATTAATGCAGGCACTTGAGAGACAGAAAATGCCAAGTCCTCTGTTGCGCAGGGAAATGGTGAGGATTGTTGTTGCAGCCATTATGAAAGTTTGTGCTTGTCCAAGTAGGAAGAATTTAACAGAAGTCGCCAAAATAATGGTTGCCAAATATCCAAAGTCTTTGCAAGATGTAATTGAAGAGAGTGTGATTGGTCCTGGATACTACTCCTTGGTCAAACAATTTCAAACCAGAGTTGAAAATGCAAGAAGGACCAGCACACCAAAAATAAAAAAGCGTGTTCATGATTCAGATGAATTTGACACTGAGGAAGCCACACCTGAAAAAAGAGCTATGGTCCAAGATACATATTGCTGTGTTAATTGGGAAGTAAAATTTATGCCCCTCAGTGAAACTGCCGAGAGTCTGCAGTTGAAAAAAGAGAAGATGAAGAGTCTTTCGCAAACATCTGACTGGAATGAAAAAGAAGTGAAGGATCTCATGAGGTCTACATACTACTGTCAACGAAAAGCTATAAACAAAGGAAAAGACATGAAAACCCTCAATGATGAGTGGCCATTTTTGTTTCAGGAAAGTGGAATGGAAGTGCACCTTTAAGACCTGACAGGAATACCACTTAAAGAGACCTTCCTGGAAAGCATTGACAGAAAAGGAAATCGGTTGTTGCACTTCATGAGGAATGTTTGCGCAAACAAGAACAAGCGTGTCTTACAGGCTGTTGCAAAAAAAAAGTTTTGAGAGGACAGAGAAATGGTTGCTCAGAGGATGTAAAAGATATGATTCTTCTACTTCTCTCCTATTTTGACGAGAAAGAGGAGGTCCTCCTTCGTTACGTAGAAGAGACAAGCCTCGCAAAGGATGTAGAGTTGGAAAACCTGCCTGTGACGCCTTGCATTATTGTGTGTGGTAAGTAAAACTTTTATTAATATAAAGTAGAACCCTTAAGCTTTAATTATTGAAGGTTGAACTATCTTACATGTTCATAACTATGTATATTACATTTATCTACAGGACCCTCCTGCTATGCTGCTGTCCATTTCATGCTTGCTGTGGACCGCAAGATTGTGAATGATGACATCACTTCTTTCATCTCTGCTGTTTGCTTAATGTTGGGCAGTTATTACAGCTTCAACATTCACTACCCTACAGAACTGGCGTCAGTTCTCGAATTCCTGCAAAGGTATGTAAAGAGACTCAGGAGGGGAGATTCATTTCAGTGTGGCTTCATTTACAGAGTTACAAATGTTTTTTTTTTTTTCAAGGTGTTTTTTCCTCATCAATCCGGAGAAGGGAACCAAGGTGGTGGAAAAGAAAAACAAAAAGCAACTCCCAGTCAACCCAAGAGTATTCACCCTAATCTCTGACCTTTCTGACCATGAATGTGAGAGATTTCGTAAAGGTGGTCTTCAGACTGTTTCCGAGTTGATACTCTCTCAAGGGATAGTTCATCCCAAAATTTTAATTCTTCCATCATTTACTCACCCTCAGGTTGTCCCAAACCTGTATAAATGTCTTTGTTCGGTTGAATAAAAGGAAGCTATATTTGTAAGAATGTAAGTAACCAAACAGATTTTATCCCTCATTTATTGCCATGACAGGAAAAAATAAATACTATGGGAGTCAATGGTGGAGCAGATCTGTTTGGTAACTGACATTCTTACAAATATATTCCTTTGTGTTTAGCAGAACAAAGAAATATATACAGGTTTGACATGGCAGGAGGGGTGAGTAAATGAACTATTTTTGGGTGAACTGTCACTTAAACATTGGAATATTCAATGTTAATGCAAGTTTAGTGGTATAATCTACTCTGTAGGCACTTGTGTTGTGCTGCATTCTACTTTTTTATACTGTAAATGTACATGTTAACTTTTCTGAAACATGCTCATTTTGAACTGAGCTTAGTTAGTTAAATGTGTGGTTCAATTAAGGTCAGTCAGTCCAATGAATTAAAATCATTAACAGAAAGGCTGTCATTTGTTGTCTTAAATGCCTGCTAGTCTTTATTAAAAATACATGGGACCACACTGATGTCTTTGTCTTTTATAGATTTTGATGAGTTTTGGTGATTTGATTTAGGTTTGTAAATGTAAGATATTTATCAATTAGTATTACAGTTATATATTAGTTTCTTAAACGTTAAATCTGAATGTTTAGCAAATAATAATAGGGTTTAACTGTAATTATAACAACAAACTTTAAATTAGACTGTGCTTAACTGTAACAAAGATGGTTATGAACCGTAATCAAAACAATGTAAACCCTGGAATTTGACAGTTATAAGCTGTTTTAAGAACCGCATAAACAAGTAAATTGGACTGTTATGAACTGTAAAAAAGATAGTCATGAACCGTAATAAATACAATGTAAACCCTGGAATTTGACTGGAATAAACAGTTTTTATAACGGCATAAACAAGTAAATCTGAAAGTAATGAACTGTAAAAGTGGGTGAAATCCTGTACTACTAATAACGGTGCAACCGTCTTTTTGACGGTAAAGTTCTGGCAACCACAGCTTCCAGTTTTTTACCGTAAAATTTACGTTTTATTTTTTACAGTGCACAGCACAGTGCATGGTATTTATACAACGAGTATGATCATTCTAATAAATGATATCAAATTTATAAATTATTAAATGAATGAATGCAGTCTCCCGGTAAGCAGGACAACACTGCCCTGCTGTGACGAGGAACCCAAACTCCAATGATTTATTCAAACTAAACTGACCATTTGTTTTTCTTTTCAGTGTTGCCCTCAATTCATTACTATTCAAAATCCAGAGTAAAGTGCTTTTAACGTCTACCACACCCGCCAATCAAATCAATGCCACACGAAATGCCATTCTGGGAAGTGCTCTTCGAGCTTTTCGCCATCAGCGAAACCCAGAGAAAAAGCTGGTTGTAGTTTTCAGAGATGCTGATGGTGTTGGAGAGGGGGCAGCTGACGAAGTGGTCCGACATGAGAATTTTTAACACTCTTCATGAGGAACATCCAGTCATGCAAGATTTTTGATGGGGATGAATGGCAGAAGACTCTGTCATATTAATCACATCAAGACATTTTGTTTTATCATCTCAGTTGCCTTTTTAAATGTAGTTAACAGACTTAAGTTTGCTGAATATTATATACTACTGATAAAAATGTTTTTAAAAGAACATTCACTTAAGCAAACTGATCCATTTACATTTGGAGTTAAATAGCTATGTATTTAACAGCCTCGATACTAAAGATTTGATGAGACTTGTTTACTGGTTTAGTCACATGACATTTAGCATATACCCTAGGGGTGAACAACTCTTTTAAGCTTGACTCAGAATATTGTAATGTTTCTGAAGCACTTACTGAAGCACTATGGATCATTATTTGATTCTCTTTTAAATTGTTTGTTAAATTAGATCCACTCAGCACAGAATGTTGCAGATGCACAGAATACCATCATTGGAGCCTCTTAGGAGCTGTCTATGCTGGAGTCTCTACGGCATATACACACCTTAGAAGATAGAGATGGTATGGTAGTAGCAGCAACCAACTTCTTGCTGGAGAGCAGGTTGAGGGATTCCGTGGAACAGTAAGTTGCAGAATGTAGTCTACCAAACTTTTTACTTTAAAATGTTTTACCTTAGGGAAAGGGAAGTGTGGCCATAAACTTTAGAAACCCCTTTAACTAAAATACTTGGACTAATGTTTATACCCTTATTTTTTCAGTTTTAAAGAAGGCTTGCAGTGTTTGGACCTTCTTCAACATTTTGAAAAGTTTCCCCCTCTTTCTAAAGGTGGTACTTTTGTTGGAGAGGAAACCACTTACCTCAAAAGATCTGGGTGACCTCTTTGTTCCTCAGCTGTCTCCTGTAGGCACCAATAGACAAGCCCTGGAGAGCAGGATGGTCTGTTACTGGAGGGACTGGCTACCAGATGTAGAAGATAAAATATTATAAAACCAGCTATGATGTATATACTGTAGGTTGATGGATTTCACAACTGAAACCTAAGTATGCATGTGCCCTAAAACAATACATTTGTTAAATGCTCTTAAACATTTTGTACTCAGTTTATTCACAGTATGTAATCTTGAGCCATCACAAACAAAATTACACCCGAAAACAATAGCTGAAGTGTTCTAAAAATATTCTGTTGATTTGTACAAATAATGCAAAATTTAATGTATGGAGGCTTAAAACAAAATGTTAAAGATACCCACCGGTGCACTGACTCTTATTATTTGTATTACACTTACAATTTCACAGCCTTGTTATTAAATCTCTTAAAGATTTCCAACTTAAATTTTTATGCATCATAAATGCAACTTAAATTTTTATGCATCATAAATAACACAATGTAACATGCACTAACATCCTTATGTTCTCCCCATTATTTTGAAATGTTAGCAAGAAAATTCCTATACCATAATCCATGTCCATAGATAGCATAATAATTCAGAAGCCTCCAGTAATTACATGAACAAAATAAATATTAAAAAAAATCTAATAAGGCCCTCTGTTTATAAATTTCATACACACTGCCACTTAAGTGGGGTAGTAAGAATATGAAAACTTTAATATTGTTTAAAATGATAATCTACACAAAAGATAAAAACATTTAACTGGGTTTTAACTTGGTACAGTGTGAACTAGACGCAGCTAGTTACGTGCGCATGCCACCCGACGAGGAGACCCTCGCCGCTCATTTGTGCCGTCGACGCATTGTGCCGTCGAAGTCGTGCAGATTTACCTCCCAACTCGCTGTCAAGGCATACGCATCCGCCGGGGAAACCGCTTCCGCTTTGCACGCAATGGCGGTGCTGCAGGTGTTCCAGGCTAAGATCCTTCAGTCGCTGGATAGCGGCAGCCTAGAGGCGGACACCACAAGGGATCTGAGGGCGGTGAATGACTTCGTTCTGATGGCTTCGAAGTGGACCGGACAAGTCATCGGCCAATCTATGGGGTTTATGGTCGTCTACACAGTCGTCTGTGGCTTACGTTGGCGGATCTAAAAGACACTGATCGTAAGTCTCTTCTCAACGCCCTGATCACTCCCTCCAGCCTATTTGGTGCTTTCGAGGGAGGGTCTTCCGCACGGTGAATGGAGGCTTCATCCCGGCTCAGTGCGGTCAATTCGGGAACGCTTTGGGAAGGTGGAAGTTGATCTATTCGCGAAGAGCGAGAACACGCACTGCCCGCTGTTTTCTCGCTGATCCACTCCCCGATGGGGAGCGACGCTCTGACGGTGCGTTGGCCGGACGTCCGACCTGCGGTGAAGATTTCGCCCATGGTGCTGTGCAAAATTAGAGAGGAGACGGTGATCCTCGTCGCTCCGTTTTAGCCGTATCAACCGTAGTTTCGGGCCGCTGTGGCGGATACCCCTCAGGAGAGACCTATTGTCCCAAGCGAACGGCACGATATTTCCCCCCAGCCCGCAGCTGTGGAGCCTTCATGCCTGGCCGCTACGGGGATTTTAAATGCACTTCCTTAGCGTGTACTTCACACTATTTCGGAGTGTTGTGCGCCTTCCACCAGATGTTTATACACTCTCAAATGGCGGGTGTTTGTTAAATGGTGCAGTACTAACAGTATCGACCCGACATCCTGCCCCTTGTCTGATTTTATGTTTCCAGCAGCACTGGCTGGACAACAGCAGTCTCCCGTCTAAGCTGAAGGTTTATGTGGCTGCTATCGTCTCGTTTTGTTCCCCAGTTGATGGGCAATCGATTGGTAGGCACCTGCTTGTGGTCAGATTCCTCAGAGGAGCAAGGAGACTTTTTCCCCCGCGATCCCCTTCGCTGCGTTGGGATTTAACTATGGTGTTGAAGGCTCTCTCTTCTCTCCCATTCGATTCTTTGGACGCGGCTTCCATAAGAGAGCTCATTCCAAAAACCATTCTCCTTCTCGCCCTTGCTTCGGCTAAGCGCATAGGGGATTTACAAGCCCTCTCAGTCGGGACTTATTTAATTAGTTTTGGAGCCGGCAACTGCAACGTCACTCTCCCTGGCTGGTTTAAGCCAATGAGCTGTTGACGCTTAGGGCGACCTCGCGAATGGTTAAAATTGTATGCTTCCCATGCTTGTGTGTTGTAACCCAGTTTGTCTGGCTGATTTTGCTAGCTCTCACGGCGGGATTGTACTACAGTTCCATATGCGGTTCTCCACAATGTCGAAGTGACCGCTCTCGAAATGGAACGTCTCCGGTTACTTTCATTACCTTGGTTCCCTGAGAAGCGGGAACGAGACATTGCGTAGATCGCTGTGTTCGCCACTCATCACCGTGCAGGCGTTCTCTTGTAGATTCTGAGGATTGTCGTCAGATGCTCTGTATTTATACTGTTTGGAATCGTCAGTATTTGCATACTGTTGCATTCTTGTGACAATTGGCCAGTTTTTTACTGGGGTTATCCAATAAGACTTCAGGAAAAGGGGAGGAGTTTCATATGCGGTTCTCGGCAATGTCTCGTTCCCGCTTCCCAGGGAACCGAGGTTACGAAAGTAATCGGAGACATTATAATGACATCTTGAAATGTTAACTTTGTCACATCATTAGTGAAAGCTGGGCTGTATGTGATAATTTTAGAGCCTGTTAAACATTTTTTTACACACAAACCTGAAGTAACCAAAATATTTGGACTATTGTTAAGGCTTGACAGGGCCTGGCGTCAAAACAGATGTGTTCATTTCATGGAGCATAGATATGTGATTTTTTAAATACATTGTCTTGAATTGACTTCAGTTTTAGCATTATTTGCATTATTAATGTTACGCCGCTAGTTTTAAACGTAAAATTTACAAAAGGTTTTCTAGGCGACCTGAAATCAGCGTGTGCGTGTGTTTGAAAATGCCCTGTGTCATGAACGCCAACGTCATAAAGAGAGTCGACCCAGTAACCAGTTCTTATCAGGATGCCGAGTTGAAGTATCTTCTCAGTGATGTTTTTAGCGAAAGCGACGACGGATAACACGATAACTTGCTATCAAGTGTTTGCAGACAGTCAGCTAGCAACGATACGAAACTCGACAAGTCCACACAGAGAGACAGACAATCGTGAAAAAGACCGAGTTAAAGAGCTTCACATGGCGTCTTCATCTGCACTAGTTACAGCAAACGACATGGAGAAATCCAGGTCAGTGACAAAATCTACATCCCAAAATAAATCATCTAGTTAAAAATATAGATTCAGATAATATGACAAAACGGTTGTTTACTGACTCGAGTCTAGCACAACATCAGGCATGTTTTATTTAGCACATGTTAATGTCAAGATATATCAGGTTTGAATGTGTTTTCTCCCTTAATTCCCCTTAAATTTCCTGTAAAGCTTTCCTGTGGCTCAGTGGTAAGAGCATTGTAAGAGCACTGTTTCGATCCCAGGAGATCCCTGCTGTTTTATTGACTGACTTTAACACATTTTCAATCTGTTGAACCGTACTCGATGAACTGAACCCCTCACCCTTATATACAAGATTATTTTGTTAAATTGCAAACATCACTGCTATCGAAGTTCATGCAAGACAAAGAAATAAGATCTCCAGTGTTCCTTCTGTATTTTCTGTTTATAGGAAAGTTTTCATTGCTTTATAAAGAGGGCAAGATTATAGGATCGGGAATCTGTGGAAAAGTGTGTGAGGGAACTCCCAGATCCGATGGCCAAGAGGTAGAAACACCTTCGCTTTTTCATCAATCAATTTAAAGTGGTTGAACATTTTTCACATGTGTAATTCCATACACGTTAAGTGTGATGATCCAGATATGTTGATATACTGCTGTAAAGCTGACATGTGATAATTTCTCATTGCAGGTCGCCATCAAACATATCGACCATGTGCCTTACAGTGGATCATCTAAGAAGATTGTGAGTTGACAAGATTTCATATGTAAAGTGGGGTCAAAAAACTTTGACAAATTGAGAGGAAATCTGAAAGATTCTGCACTTAAGTATTTCTAGGTTGCAAATCAGATAAGCAAATTTGACATGTAACACCTATTGCCAAAGATTTCTATTTGTTGTGAAAGATTCTGTTTGAAACATTTTATTAGCACGCTGAACAGGAAACGTCAGGTTTTGGGCACATCGTACATGTTTCATTAAAAGAGGGGAATTCAAAATAAGGTAGCTAAAAAATGCATGTGTGTATCAACACAAATGATTTTTGAAAATACAAAACCAGCCTTTTTCCAGCCTGGACATGACAAGCCTCTGTTGAGCGAAGTGGCCAGAGAAATGCCGCAACATTGTAGAAATGTTGGACTGGTTTGTATAAGATTGTAAACACATCGTCATTTTGGAAAATCCACATCCCTTCAAGACCTTACGTGAATTCCTGAAAAGTCATAATGGACATCTGAAGGAAACGGAGGCCCATCATCTCATCCGTCAAGCAGTGAAGGCAGCCAAACACTGCATTGGCCACCATATCTCCCATGGTGACTTACACAACCAAAACGTCCTGTCAACACAAAGATGATGGAGTTCAAATTAATCGACTTTGGATTCAGCCATCTAATCCAGTCCATACATGTGAAGGTGAGATGGAATAGACTCAAGATTGTTCAAATGTATAGTAATGAAGTGATCCCATTATACTGTGACTTGAAGGACGTTTACTAATGAAATGTTTGCTCACTTTGGCTTGCGTTACAGAGCGAACTAAAGGGGTTGCGAAGATGGTCTTTTATTTGGGTCGTCTGCCCTTAATGATGACGACTGGAGGGGAGACAACCTGTTTCCGCAACCCGGCGATCAAGGCCCTTGGTTTATCTAAAGATAAGAGACCAGCACATACAAAACATCATCGTTAATCACAAACCAAGCTTCTTCTCTCATCAGTTTTTCCCCACCAAATGCAACTTTCTTACTATAAGTTGAAAGAAAACAGGATAACAGGAAAACAAGAAAACTGCAGATGAGTTTGTGAACATGAACTGAAGAAACTGAAGAAAATAATTACACAACTGATCAGATTCAGTCATGACGCTGGAGGCATCTGCATTGAGTGAACTTAATTGTGTGGAATAGCCCTCTAGGATTATTTTGACTATTGTTATGATCTAATTCTTAGATCACAACAAATTAAGGAAGACGCCACACAACCACTGCATAAATAATGAAATTTATTTAACTTAAGTAAGAAATATGAAAAGTCAAGTGATCAGTGTAAATGTATGTCAGCATGTAAAATGTCAGTAGTAAGTTCAAATGACTTCAGTTCAACCAAACAAAACCAACTAAAGGTCCAAATCAAAATGTAATGGGACAAAGGGTCACATGGGGAGGACTCCGATGAGGCTGTGCGTCTCCCGTAATCCAAACATCCCGTCAGCTCTCCGGTAGTCTCAATGACCAGCAACACCAGCGAGTAACACTCTCTTCTTCCTTCCTCTTTGGTCTCTGCTCGCTCTGTGTCTTTTAAAGTACCATGATTACGGTCAGGTGTAAAGCCACGCCCTCCGCAATCAGCATGCAACTCAGGAACAACACACACAACTACTCACTGAGCCGTCACACTATTTTCAATAATAAATTAATAAAATAATGATCTTCCAATATCAATAGCCACTATAATGTGCCAGGCGGTCTTTCCAAGCTTGATAAAATACGCTTCAGCCAGTACAACGCCACTTTTCCTCCAATTTCCGGCATGCAACCTTCTCTGAGTGCAGATCATGGTTATACTAGGGGGCCGACCGTACAAATGAGACATGATCTGTTTTTAGGGGAGCAAAGACTTCTAAGTTGGATTTGAGAGCATTATGAAATGATGATATTTTATCATCAAGGGAAAAAGAGGACATAGCATTTAAAGTAGAGAGAACTGAGTTTGCAAAAACACCATGATCAATCAACTGCCATTTACAAAATGTAACAGTATGAGCGTACTAATATAGAATATTAATATTATAGAGTGTACTACTATAAACTATAATATTATTATATTTTAAATGGTATTTTAAACTGAAATACTGAATCGGGTGTGTTTGAATGGGGTCCAGGACCATGTTTAACCACGACTCACACACCGCGTGTTAATATCAAACATGGATCATGAGCGTCTCGTGCATAAAACACATTCTTACAACACAATGCTCCTGTTAAAAGAAGTTTCAGCTCGTGTCCACACTGGTGAGCGACATGATGCATAAAAGACAATGGACTGTATATTTCCACTAATGCGGAGCGATTTGAAGCAATATGTCGATTTGAAATAATAAAATCGGGGAAAGCACAAATTGGAATTAATTTCCTTGCAAGATTTGGACGTGTGTATATACAACTGTTGCGTCTGAATTCACTTACTAACCTACTGTGTAGTAGAAGTAAACAATCAAGTATGTCTAAACCCTCAGTATTTATAAGAGTAGAAATGGTTTGCTGGTTACGCCCAGCGACTGATACTTGGGATAGTCTTCTATCCCATGAGCCCACGGGACAGGAAAAGTGAGTAATACTAGCCAACAACGTGTATCTTTCCATCGCAGTCGCATTTCTTAAAGTGCTGTTGTATGTTGTAATGTTTATGGGACGTTTTTATAACGTTTTCAATGTATGAGTAACGTTCCATTATTGTTTGGAAAAAACGTCATTAGAAAAACATTCTAGAAATGTTCTATTAATGTTATTTTTACTCAACGAATGCTCTCGTAATGTTAAAGGAAAATGTTCTTATAACAATATTCTTGTAACATTGTTTTGATCTTTTTCTGCACTTGATGAAGGTTTTCATAATATTAAGGGAAAACATTCCGAGAACATTGTTTTGATGTTATTTTGCAGTTGATGAAGGTTTTTAAAATATTAAGGTAAAACGTTCCAACGACGATGTTTTTAGAAAGTTGTTTTGATGTTATTGAGGGCTTCATGAAGGTTCTAATAATGCTTAACGATAACCATTCCTTGAACAATATTCTAAGAAAGTTTTTTTATGTTATTTTGTGCTTGATGAAGGTTCTCGTAATGTTAAAGGTTATACGTTCTTAGAACAACATTATTGGAACTTATTTTAGACACTAGTTAAAGAGTTGGACTTAATTGTAACCCGAAGGTTGTGAGTCTTAGGACCACCAGAAAATGTAAATATTATATTTACTTTATTAGAATAATTGATGGCATGTGATAAAATATTAGATTATTAATTGTGTAATTATATTTTAAGTGTCTATTAAGTAAGTAATCAACCAATGCAGTATCCATCCATTCATCATGGGAAATCAGAAATATTGTGAAGCTGATATTTTAAAATGTAAGCCATCTTTTGGCCCGCAAAACGGATCGCGCCCAAAACGGATGACACATACGCACAAACTAACGTTTTTTTAACTCAAAATGGCGCTTCACTAGGTGAGTACTGAGCATGTTTTCTTATTTAGCCTTATCTTCGTGTGTTTTTTCTGATTATTACTAAATTAAGATGCGGCTGGATATCACATTACCGTATATTGACGTGTTTTGAAGTATATTTTACATTTAAATCTAGCATATGGGTTAGTCTATTTCAGCTAAAAACATACAAAAATATTTATATTTTTTTAACCTTCCGAAAGTGCAGTAAAATAAGCAAATGTTTCATTTCGACTTCAGTCTATTTCACTCTTGTCTTTTATTGAAGACTTTGTTGAACTTGGAGCAGGGCGCCAATATTTGAATTCGGTGGTTAATCATCGAATTAACGAATCATTCGGTGGTTAATCACTGATGGCAGATCGGTTTGACCTCAAAATTATTTCACAAGAGTTTAAGGTACTTTGTTGTTTGCTGGTAATGATATTGTAGATTTTGCATTGCATAGAAACATATTTAAGTTGATTAGTTATCATTGTTGACTGATTATCTCCAGCAAGTTTTTGTTTATTTCCAGAACGTTCTGATAAGTTTAAAAAGCAAAAATACCATCATATGTTTAAATGAACCTGTGAACAGCGTGTCCTAACCAAACGCTATGCGACAAGTGAAAAAAAATGTCTTTTTTATGTTAACCAAAGGTTTAGTCCCAGCAAGCCGCGATAACACTGCGTTACGGGCAAACGGCTGTTTCTATTTTAGAAACAAGACGCATATCTCTCTTCGTGCACTTTTCAGCTGCAGCGTACGAGGCTCTGTTCTGATTAGCTGTGTCTTCTGATTGATTGAAGCGTCCCGCCCCTTTTTTGCATTTGGTATGGACAAACAAATTCCTTATAGTGGTCGCGATTGGTTAGGATGCGGTGTAACCTATTACTGTAATATATATAATATTTAAAAAATACAATGTTTAAAATGTCTTGTTTGTATGTCTTATCAGGCCAGTGTGTTGGTCTCTACTAATTTTTTATATTTCTTTTAGCTAAAAGCGACCAGGAAAAATCAGCAAAAAGGTCCCGTGTTGAATGTGAAAAAAACTCTAATAATCTGGAGATCAATAATAAACAGCCTCTTGAGGTAGCACAGAATGCTGTTGAATTTGAGGGACCTCAAGCAAAAGCAAATTGTGATTCAGATTTAGATTCTGTTGATATGCCTGATGATGAAAGTGTAGATGACATACTGCCCCTGAATGTTAGACTTGCACAATGGACCAATAAATTTCAGGTAAAACACAATGGAGTCGACGGCCTTAGGATTCTTAGAGAACATCAATCAGAACTTCCAAAGACTGCAAGAAGATTCCTTGGAACTTGTGATACTCATGGATATCCATTTTTTTTTTTTATTAAGTCGAGTCATATACAGATTTTTGACTCTTTCTACATAAATGACTTTATGAAACAGTGATGAAATATGTATTCTAGAGTCTCAGACCTTTCCAAAGATATAATGTTTGTCATGATAATGTAAGAATTCACATTAAAAATCTTGATGTTGGCCTCATGGCTTTCCATTGTTTGATGTTAGTTTTGTCATATATGGATATTTGACTCTTTCTACATAAATGACTTTATGAAACAGTGATGAAATATGTATTCTGGAGTCTCAGACCTTTACAAAGATATAATGTTTGTCATGATAATGTAAGAATTCACATTAAAAATCTTGATGTTGGCCTCATGGCTTTCCATTGTTTGATGTTAGTTTTGTCATACTCAGATTTTTGACTCTTTCTACATAAATGACCTTATGAAACAGTGATGAAATATGTATTCTAGAGTCTCAGACCTTTCCAAAGATACAATGTTTGTCATGATAATGTAAGAATTCACATACAAAATCTTGAAGTTGGCCTCATGGCTTTCCATTTTTTGATGTTAGCTTCGTCATAAATGGATTTTTTCTTTCTACATAAATGACTTTATAAATTTGATGTTTTTTTTAATGTATGATGGGGGCAGAAGCTGAAGGATGTCGACCCGTGGATCTTTAACATTTGTCTTCCCTCTAAAAACTATGGCGTTCTCAAGCTTAGACCTGACTGGAGCATTTGTGTTAATGAGTTTTTTGCAAATAAAAGTGCATTTGAATTTGAGCCAAATAGTGTGACATTCATGTCTGTCCCTGGTCTTGTTTTACCTAAGGACCTTTTCCCACGATCCCATCATTGACTGTTTTCACCTGTTCCTGATTAGTTCATCCCCATCACCTGTTTTGACCTTGTCATCTGTTATATTGAAGTTCTTCTCTTGGTTCAGTTATTTGTCTGGTATTAATGTCACGTAATGTTTTTTTGTCATACCTTTGGCACCTTTCATTTTCATGTGGATTCGTCCATCATCCATGACATGTTACACAGAGTGTATCCTTACATTCCAGCTCATAAGTGGCAGCCAATCATATTCCTTTCCCTGTTTGACGGGATTGCAACAGGATATCTGGTTTTGAAAGACCTCTGAGATCTGCCATCGGCAAAATTAAATATGTCAAAGACGTGGGGACCATCACAAGGAAACATCTGGTGTAGTAGGGCACATTTGACCTCTTGATTGGAGGAAGTCCCTTTAATGATCTGTCCATGGTGAATCCAGCAGAAAAGGTCTTTTTGAAGGCACCGGTCGGCTGTTTTTCCGAAAACTACAGCTTGTTAACCATGACGTTAACTTCACAGCTCAAGGTTGCCTGGCTTTGAGTGTGAGCAGGCTCCAGGGCGCCTTCAGGTGCACTAGCTTAATGTACCTGCATTTTGTGGTATTGTGGTGTCTTACGTTTATTTGTCACCCTGCAGATAAGACATTAATCCTAAACTCTGCTCTTTAAAAAAAAATTAAGAGATATTCACACCTCTCCTAGTTCCTGTCACCTGTCAACTGAGAAGTGGAATCTGTTTTTAAAAGCCTGTAGCCCACTGACATGAAGAGAATTAAACATTTAAATGCTTGTCATTTAAACACAGGTTAATACACTTCTATTCTATCAAACTTCTATTTAATAATGATGAACCTGTCTATAAACGGAATATTTTTGCAAATATGATGTGTTTTCGTTCACTTCTTCCCACAGCCTCATTAATAATAATTTATGTTACACTTTTGCCTTGTGCAGTTTATTTTCTCTGATCCGCATTCATTAACATTAGCCCTCATCTATTGGCTGAAAGACAGTGTGTAATTCTTATGATGTCAATTTATATCAATATGTCCATTTAAATGGGAATCTCACGCAAGTAAATTATGGATTACCTCAGGGATCTGTTTTAGGACCCTTGCTTTTCTCCATATTCACGCTGCACCTTGGCAACATTATTAGAAAACATGGAATTAGCTTCCACTGTTATGCAGATGATACTCAGCTGTATATCTCATCAAGACCAGATGATTCCTTTAAGCTATCCAAACTGGCAGAGTGCGTCGAGGACATAAAACATTGGATGACTAGTAATTTCCTCCTTTTAAACTCTAGCAAAACATAAATATTACTTATAGCACCAAAAGCACATAAACAGAATACCTCAGATTACAACCTGAAAATTGAAAGCTGCACTGTTTTTCCAACAAATACAGTTAAAGACCTAGGCGTTATATTAGATGACAACCTGTCATTTAAAAATCACATCTCAAATATCACAAAAACAGCCTTCTTCCACCTTAGAAATGTTGCCAATTTACGAAATATTTTATGTGTTGCAGACGCAGAAAAGCTTATTCATGCATTTGTGACCTCAAGGCTTGACTATTGTAATGCTCTACTTAGTGGTTGTCCTGTATCATCGATAAACAAACTACAGTTAGTTCAGAATGCAGCTGCCAGAGTTCTTACTAGGTCAAGAAAATACGATCACATAACCCCAGTTTTATCATCGCTTCACTGGCTACCCATTAAGTATCGTACTGATTTTAAAATTCCTTTAATTACTTGCAAAGACTTAAATTGTTTAGCACCTACTTACTTAACTGAGCTTTTATCACATTACACCCATCACGCTCTCTAAGATCTCAAAACTCAGGACTTTTTATAAAACTCACAATAACTAAATCCACCAAAGGGGGACGAGCTTTCTCATACGTAGCACCTAAACTCTGGAATAGCCTTCCTGATACTATTCGAGGGTCAGACACACTCTCCCAATTTAAATCTAGATTAAAGACACATCTTTTCAGCCAAGCTTTCACTTAATACATAGTTAATGAACAGCAGCTACGCTAATTATTCTCTTTATTCTCTTTCCGCCTCTGCCTCGGGATGCCCATCCCGAGGTAAGAAGTTCCACTGTGTCCAGACGACCGACAGATGCCCATCCCCAATTTGAGATTACGCCAGCTACAGCTGCAGACTGACTGACCATCCCAGCTCCATCTAAGGCAATTCCACCACCAGCCAAGAGAAATATGACCATCGGACCATCCCAGCTCAGACCACTACATCCCCAACCAAGAGCAAAGACGGACTATTTGTCTTAATAATGCTGAAGTTACAATATTTGGTATTAAATGCTAAACTTTAATCACATGTCAGCAGTTTGAGTGCAGCTATGACACGTCAGAGGGGATCTGGCCCTCCTGGTTGAGCCTGGTTTCTCCAGAGGTTTTTTTCTCCATTAATCAATCATTGGAGTTTGGGTTCCTCGCCACAGCAGGGCAGTGTTGGCCTGCTCACCGGGAGACTGCATTCATTCATTTATTTATTTATTTAGAAATTAGATATTTTTATTAGAATGATCTTACTCGTTGTATAAATACCATGCACTGTGCTGTGTTTTAACTTTTCTGTTTTTCCTGTTTGCCCCTGTAAAGCTGCTTTGAAACAATACACATTGTGAAAAGCGCTATATAAATAAACTTGAATTGAATTGAATTGACTGAAATCGATAAGAAACATTTACTTATTTTACTGCACTTTCGGAAGGTTTAAAAATATAAATATACTTTGGTATGTTTTTAGCTGAAATAAGCTTACCCATATGCTAGATTTAAATGTAAAATATACTTCAAAATACGTCAATATAAGGTAATGTAATATCCAGTCGGATCTTAATTAAGTATAATCACAATAAACGCATGAAGATAAGACTAAATAAGAAAACATGCTCTGTACTCACCTAGTGAAGCACCATGTGGAGTGAACAAACGTTTGTTGTGCGCAGGCGCGATCCGTTTTGGGCGCCATACTCTTAAAAAGCTATCTTAAAATATATATTTTCATAATATTTCTGATTTCCCATGATGGATGGATGGATAATGGATTGATTGATTACTTAATAGACACTTAAAATATGATTACACAATTAATAATCAAATATTTTATGAAATGCCATCAATTATTCTAATAAAGTAAATAAAATATTTTCTAAGATTTATATATAAAAAAATATATATTTAATAAAAATACCACTAGCCAGACTGCTCAACTCAACTTTATTTATTTATATATATTTTCATCGTTACAAAGCAGCTGTACATGAGACACATTGAATACAAGAAAAACAACTGAAGGCATATACCTGTAAAAACAAGACAAAGGTGAAAACAACAGAAGACAGACATACAAATGCTCCACTCACACAATATGAATTCATACTTACACACATTGATAGACGCACACACGCACAGTGAAAGCACACATAGGAGAGAGAACCACAGGTCAAATATTAAACGGACTATAAATTCTTATATGCAATATTAATTATGTCTAAATTCTAAAGCAGCCCCCCCAGCCAGGCAAATAGTGCAAAACAATATGCAAACGGAGGCGAGTAACCCAAAACTCAGGAGAACCCAGGCCCAACCAGGGGATTCCAGTTCCCCTCTGGCAAAAGCTGCTGCCTCTGCACAAGCTCAACAGTGCTTGCACAACAAGGCTAAATAAAAATAAATAATCTTACAAATAAGGTAAATTATAGATTTAAGATTATCATTAACAATCTAATAGCATTTGAAGTGTTGTAGAGAAATCGTGTCAAGTTGCCGCGTCCTTTATCCAGCTCTATCATCTCAGCTTTTGTCAGGTCATCGCTTCCCATTCTCAGCTCTGCCATCAGGTCTGGGCATGAACTGCATCCTGCGGTAACCTTGGAACAAAAAGACAAGACTGGCTGAGAGTAGAGTACTATATACAGTAGAGTACTGTCAACAAACACAGACTCTGTGCCAGGCCCATCTATAAATTGTCCTCCATTTATAATTTAGAGCCATGAAAAACTATAATTGTGCTATATTTTTGTCCCAGGTTATGTGCAGAGGTGTTTTGTCACTCACTGATGCATACAAGAGCAACCATTAGTCCATTAAGTTAAAATATTACTATAGGAGAAAATTATACAGGTCTCAATCATTTGAAGTCAGAGCAGCATTACTGTAAATTCATATATACATGTTACACTGTGAACAAAGCATGGTGCACAAGATGACAGGACACGGTGCTGCTGCATAGGACACGTTGCCTCAAATGTCAATTTTTGAGTTACACAGAGATCCTATAGAGGTCTCAACTGGAAATACTCATCGTAGACATTTACATTTTCTAACAACATCTTCTACAATAAATATGTAGTTATTTCTTTCTTAGAAGTGTCGCTTGGCCGAGTACGTTTCCCATACGAAACCCATGCAATTGAGAAGCTTTAAGTTCAAAGTAATATATTCATTCAGTGAATATCAACAATATCAAGACTATATTATATATGATTATATATGATTATATAATGACTAGAAGGGGAATTTAAGTGTTGAGTCAGTGTATTTAAGTTCTGAAGTACAAGAGCTTTTGATTGTGTACAGCTGCTGCTCATCATCATCATCATCATCATCATCATCATCATCATCAGATCTTATGTGTTCTCATTGGTGAAGGAAGAACTGATGAAATCACACATCAATTTACTCAATAAACTGGACATTGGAGAGCAGCTGTGTCTCATACAAACACTATTAGATTGAAGCTTTATAAGGACACCTCATAGCACATGTCTGGTTCTTCTGAGAGCACATTATTCAACCAGAATTTATAAGTTGCTCATCTGTCTCAGAACACTCACAACTTTAGAGAGTAAACTGTAGAATATGTGATTTCAGTGGTGTCACAAAATACCTGGACAGTGGGGTAGCAATGAGAGTTACACTTTTGAAGTTTTCCCAAAATGAGTATCTCACATAGGTATACTTTCCTATTTCTGTACATCCCAATACATATTAATATATGAGTCTGTTTCTTAAATTTGGATCAAATGTTCACTCCGTTAATTTTTTCAATGAAGAAACTCTGAGAATTAAGAAGATATACTTGCAGAGAACTAAAGCAGAATAATAGATATACCTGATGGGAGGGAGCACAAGAACAGGTTTATTCCTCCTCTCTGTGTATGAGACATGGATTAATACAATTTAAAGTCCTGCACAGACTTCATTTATATGAACTAAAGCTCTCTAGGATGTTTTCTTCTGTGGACCACTCATGTGAAAGATGTGGTATATCACCAGCACCATAAGGTCATTTGTTTTGGAAGTGTCATAAAATGTATAACTATTGTAATTCTGTGTTTCAACTATTATCAGAAGTGCTGGATAAACCACTAAAACAGACCCAGTCATGGATATTTTCAGTGTCAGGAGTGAAAATGCAGAACTCTCGACAAATCAATACAATATGCTTGGAGCCGTAACCAGTACTGAAGTTGTAACAAAAAATCAGGGGGTATGGTGGATTGGATATAATGTTTAGGGCAGATCATTTGTTCTGCATATGGTGGGAGACCAACCGTGTACCCTTTTAAATAAGCACAAAGAAAATTATTATATTATATTACTTTAAAACAACATGCATGCTATTGATATATTACATATCAGATACTCCTGTCATTGATCTTGACCAAGGCACAATTGGAGTTGGTCCCCAGGCTGACGTGACTACCTGCATAGTAGTCTACATAGACTACATAGTAGACTACATAGTTAGGGTAAATACAGAGGACAAATCTTCCACTGTGTGCAAGTGCAACTTCATACTCATGACACCTATAAATCTATTGGGAATTCATCTATAAAATGTTGAAACAAAACCTCACAAAGTATTGTAAATGATCATGAATCAAGTCTATTTTAATTGAAGTGCAAGAACAAATGGATTAAACAAATGTATAATTTACAAAAGCTGAAAATAAAACATATACAACAAATACATGTCACCACCTGAAGTTTCTTAAACTCAAACAAAAGACAGAAAAGGGGAAGTAAATGAATAACTGATCAGTTCACTGCAATGCTGCCTACCCCATTCTCCCCTACAGTATCTCATGGAAGCTTCCAAAGATTTTCATAATCATGTTTTTTTCACGTATATTTGGCGGTCTCTTGCTTTCAGATCTTAGCTTTGGAGTAAAGACTTGACAAAAACATCTGGTTTGAACTTTTTTAGTGGAAGGCCAACACACTTGATGAAAAGCAAGGCTGACATACTTTGTACCTCTAGGGTGCTTCTAGTTGTGGTTAAAATGTTCATCTGACTCAGGGGTGTAGCAAGCTTTTCAAAAGTGCGGGGGATGGATGTGGTTTGTTTGTTTGTTAACAATGAAACGATGAATTCAATGACAAAACGATTAAAAAATATGACATGCAAAATATAAAAAGCTTCCCATTTAAATGAGTGATACTAGAAAATAAGTACACACGGAATATAAGTCAAAACTCTGTTGTGAAAATACACAACAGTAGACTTGCTAATGAATCAGAAATACCTTAATAATCCCAGGGGGCCAGTGGTAAGCTTGATAGTGACATGGGTCTGACAGGACTGTGACTGAGACTGCTAAAGTTTACTTACTTGCGCCTTGAAAAGGGGAGATATTAAAAAAGCGCCCACACAAAGATTTTTCTCTGGTGGTATAAATAATGTAACAATTTACTGTTTTTAAACATTAAAATAATGTACACTTCTTTCATGTTTCTTCAACAGGTACAATCAAACATGATATGCAAGTATCCACAAAAGTATTCAGCCAATCAAAAAAATAATGCTCAAAATATCAAAATCAATAGCACTGGCAATGAACCCATAAATACACTTAACAAGTACAATTTGTCCCTCCTCCTCGTCAATTCCCTGCCTTCATCACAGTTCCTTTATACATTGCGTGCCACGTAAATATATGAATTTAGCTAGCGACTGAACAATATCCCAATTAGCATTTACATTTAGACATTTAGCAGACGCTTTTAGCCAAAGCGACTTACAAAGAGTTTAGGAGCAATAAGCGATATGTCATACAGGAGTAATAATACTTAGGTGCCAATACAAAGTTACTGGTTTCAACAAAAGGTAGACCACTACCTGTTGATAGAAAGGGTAAGTGTTTTTTTTTTTCATTTGTTTGTCAAGTATTCACAGAAGAGATGGGTTTTAAGTAGTTTTTTAAATGTTGTGAGAGATGTGGTTGAACGGACAGAGATAGGAAGAATGTTCCACCAGGAAGGAGTTGTGAATGAGAAAGAGCGGGAGAGCGATTTACTGCCCTTATGGGAAGGCAATACAAGACGCCGCTGGTTTTCTGAACGCAGGGATCTTGATGGGGTGTAGGAGTGCAGGAGAGTTTGGAAGTAAGCCGGTGCAGATCCAGTGATAGTCCTGTAGGCAAGCATTAGTGACTTGAATCTGATACGGGCTGCAACCGGTAGCCAGTGAAGAGAGATGAAAAGGGGAGTCACATGAGCCTTTTTGGGCTGTTTGAAGACGAGGCGTGCTGCTGCGTTCTGAACCAGCTGAAGTGGTTTGATAGCCTTTGCAGGTAGACCAGCAAGGAGAGCAATGCAGTAGTCCAACCTTGAGATTACCAGGGCCTGGACAAGGAGTTGTGCCGCATGCTCCGTGAGATATGGTCTGATCTTATTAACACCTACCTTATTAACATACGCACACATAAATAAATAAATGTAGAAATGCAAAAATAAATTTAGATATGTAGAAATATAGAATTCAATGTAGTACAAAAAAATGTAAAAAATTTAAATTATATTATTTATGCATTTATGTATTATTTATGATTTATTTAATTATTTATACATTTCTGCATGTATTTTAGTTGTTTATGCATGCATTTATTAAATTATTTATTTGTTTATTTATGTGTGTATTAATATATTTGTGATGGTCCATGTGTTGTCGCTACTCTATGTAACTGATTGTTCCTGGATAAGTTTATTGAGGAGACCTGCTGCTGATTTCCGGTCATGCCTTTATAAAGGGCAATGTGGCCATTGACCAGGAGCGCGGCCCCTTTTGGACTGGGTTTCCTTTGTTTTGTTTGATTTGACTTTTGTTACTTTATACATTTAACATTTTGCTTCATTACACATCCATGGCTACACTTCACTTTACACCACTAATTCCTGACTATTTCATTCGCCATTGTTTTTCTTTTTTAACGATGCATTTTGTTAATAAATTCTGTCCATTACTTGCACTTTCTTGTGTGTCTCTGTTTTTGTTACTGCCTTTTTGAGCCATGGGGCGTAACAATGTTTATTTATGTATTTATACTTAAGTAATTTCTCATGCTCCATAGGAGGTGAGGGTTGATCGAGGTTGTGTGAGCAGTAACAAAGAGCTGAATATTAAAAGGCATTTAAAGTGCAGGGTTCAGACAATTGAAAAGATAACCCTGACAACATTCATTTCTAAAATCACTGAAAAAATCACACTTACACAACATATTCTCTACAATGTTTAACTTATCAGAAGTTGAGCTACAAAACTAATTCTGGTATTTTACCTGACGATGCGGAAAATATTCACAAAGAACGTTTTGTTCATTTTGTTGCACATCAGTTTTAACTTTCTAATGGTAAAAAGTTAGTTTCTGACAGGAATGATAAGAAACCACGCTTTCAGGACAATACAATTCGTGAATGGGGCTTGTCTCCGAATGCGCAATTGCTGCGGCTGCCACATTTAAAATAACTTTAAAAAGCCAGACATTATGAAAAGACTACTGCAGAGTCATTTTTTTGATTTATGACAACATATCCCAAATGTATGTGAATGAAGATAACTTAATCCTGAGTTAACATAAGAGAAACCCAGCTGTATTTGCAGGCCGTGGTATTTATTCAGTATGGGGGCATGTGGTGATAATCCAACGAAATAATAGAGCACATTCAGTTTTTAGAGGAAATTAAGCTAAATCATGTTAGAGTTGGGTTTTGCCATTTTGAATGAATGACGTGCATTGCAATACACACAAGCAAACACGTGCAGAGTTTTGCACAGGCTCTCTGATCTCACTCGCTGTATTACTCAATTTGCACAAAACACAGAGCGAATACAAACATTAAAGCTCTCCAGAATTAAATGAAAACAATCCTTATATATTGAAAATTATTCAAACCGAATATAGCATTGATTGAATGCATAGAGCAAATGTAAACCCTTGTTAAATGAAATGATGTATTCATGACTAGTATTAAATGTAATTATTAGTGCCTGTGAATTTAAGTTCTTGTAACTTTGATGTTGTAGACAGCGCTTGTCTTTTACGCCTCTACGTCTTAACTCTTGCCTGTCTGCTGAGTGAGGCAATGAGTTTGACTTTGTGAAGATCTGTGAATAGACTGCCACTCAGCGGTAAACAAGAGTCAACATACATTAAAGAAGGTACGGCCGCAGAGAGGGCGACAGCAGAAGGCTCATTCTGGTTGAGTATATAGCTTGCTAAATTAGTGCTCAATGCTTTAAGGCTGACAGTAACTGATTAAGAAAGCAGAAAGACATCCTATTTTTTCATTTTATTTTCAGAACAAAATGAACTTGTTTGCAATTACCTCAGTAGGGATTTACATTTTCCTTTATTAATTTACAGAGGAGGCCATTTAAAAACCAGGACAGATCATCACTCAACAACTACTGTTGTTTTCTATTGTGGCTTAATAAGTACCAGTTTGCGCGATCATTATCGTTGTTTTAACCATAGTGTCCTTAATGTTGCTTCCCAAGAACCAGGGTTGTAACAGCAGTGCATCTTTCTCGCAGAATGCTCCCACGTGTACGAACCAACCAATGTTCTCTTCTAAAGCCTGTACATTTTCCTCGTCCATAATGATGAGGGCTTACAGTGCTGTGGGCCACGCCGCATCAGCCCTGCATACCATGGTTATTCTTCATGTACATTAAGCTTATATACCTGAAGCCTGCCTGGTGCCTGCCACTCAAAGCCAGGCAACCTTGAGAAAAAGTTCACATCATCGTTTACATGCAGTTGTATTCGAAAAACAGCCGACTGATGCCTTCAAAAAGACTTTTCTGGCCGGATTCACCATAGAGAGATCATTAAAGGGGCTTCCTCCAATCAAGAGGTCAAATGGCCCCCATTCTGCCAGATGTTTCCTTGTGATGGTCTGCACAGCTCTGACATTTTCAATTTTGCTGATGGCAGATCTCAATGGCAATGTAGCACTCCACGTTAAAGCCTAGGTCTTTCAAAACCAGGTATCCCGTTGCAGTCCTGTCAAACAGGGAAATTACTCTGATTGGCTGTCGCTTATGAGCTGGAATGTAAGGTTACACTCTATGTGTAACATGTCAAGGATGATGGATGAACCAAAACAAAAATTAAAGGTGCAATATAAAAAAGGATGCAGTCAGGGACAAAAGGTAATCCAAAAACAAGGTAATCCAATGAGAAGAACTTTCATACAACAAGGTATGACAAAAAACATTACGTTGCATTAATACCAAACAAATAGCTGAACCAAGAGGAAAACTTAAATGGAACAGATAACAAGGTGAAAACAGATAATGGGGTTGGACTTATGAGGAAATGATCAATGATGAGGGATCGTGGGAAAAGTAATATCCTTGGGCAAAAACAGGAAAAACAAGACTAGGGACAGACAGGAATGTCACAGTACTCCCCTGGGGAGGGGGGCCTCCTGGAGACTTGTGTAGGACACAGGGGACAAGACAGGGATATCCAGTAAGATGCCACCGACACCAGGAATCCCCCATAGTGCTGGTAGCTCGGAAGGCCTGAGGGTGCCAACTGCTCGGGAGGCCTGTAGGGCGCCGTCCTGAAGGGTGCTGCACCGAAAGCCTGGAGTGCGCCGGCCGCTCTGGATGGTGTCGGAAGCCAGACGACCTTTATGTTCGTGCCGGGCAGTCTTCAGGCCGGGCTCTGGGCATGTTTTCTGACGGAACTCTGGGCAGATTTCGGGACAGGATTCTGGGGAAACTATGGGATAGAGCACTGGGGAGGCTTCAGGACTGGTCTGTACCGCCTAGATGCATGCCAGAGCCACAGCCACTGAAGCTCTTTTAGCTGCATGTTAAATCTATCCAGTTCACATCAATGAAATTAGTAATTTTTAACATCAATTTCCGTCAAGGAAATAATTAACCTCAAAGGAAAATACGTATAATAATCGTTATTAAATACATATTTTACAGTCTCTGATTAGTAATATAGAGTTTAAATTCGTCCAGCGAATGCATCAATGATATTATACACTTCACGTTATCTTATAGCAATAAGTAACGTGACTTTACCAAACAGGAGCAAAGGTAGCATAAATCTAATACAGTTAAAGGGACCAAGTATATGAGCGTGAGTACAGAAAACCCATTACAAATGAATATATGGTTGTTTAAGGGGTGATTTTTTTTTTTCTGGTTTAACATGAATGTTATATAAATCATAGGGGTCCACATGTGTCTGTGAAATTTCAGCTAAAGAAACACTACAGATATTTTAATATAACATGCGCTACATGTCCACTTTTGCATGTGATGGAAACGCGCTGTTTTGGTGTGTGTGTCTCTATAAGTGCAAGTGAGCTGCTTGTCTCCACCCCCTTTTCAGCAGAAAACGCATACAGAGCTTTGAGCCTGTGCTTCCAGTGACAAAACAATAAGGTTAGGGTCACATAAAGCGAACGAGAAACAAGGTCTGTAAATTTTTACAAACTCAAAATTTACAGTTTGTAAATTTTGCTACTTTTGCCATGGTGATGGAACTTCACACATAAAAAAATAAAATGTCAGCGGTGCAATGGGTAGACACGTTCAGAACAAGGGAGGGAAATATTTTAATAAGAACGGTCACTCATGTCATTAAGAGAGGGATTGACACTTTACTGTGACTCTCTCTCTCTCTCCTATGGGAAGATTATTTGCTTCACCTGGACTCTTAGCCAATCACAAGTTGACTCAGGATCGCTGCACGCTGGTAGCATTCTGTCCGAGACTTTTGCCAGTAGTGCACGCTAACTGCACGGACTTAAAACCCGTTTTGATACAACTGCTTTATCCTGTGTGCGTCTTTACAAGTAAGAATCTGTATTTTGTTGTTCCTTTACTGTCATTGCTGATGCTAGATTGGTAGTGTTTTGTCTGTTAAGTGTTGCTAATTTAAGCTCAGGTTTTCTGCCTGATTAGGCTTTGCGTTGTAATGCTTCTTCCTATGTATAAATGTATAAGTCTGTACTCGGGCATTATTCCTTTGTTACACGTTGTAGAATACCAGTTATGCACCCTCTGCGCATAGTTTGTGAGCTATTGCGGCGATATTCGCCTTTAATCCAGTTAATTGGTTAAAGAGCACGCACTGTCCGCATGAACACTGGTCGTCACCAGAGCGGCCTGTTGTAGTTATTTATGTGATCAGCAGAGGGAGGCTTTGTATAGCGAATGGTTTATGCTTTCTCATTGTTATAGTTATAGCAGCCTAGAACCATTGCACAGCCTTTTTCATTCTTCTAATGCCAGTTGCGGTCATGTTTAAATAATATTCTTGTATTTTATTTCTGCTGTATTGTTAGAATAGGATACAGTTAATACAAATAATGGTTTGTTTGCATAATCATTCATTTTCATTCAACTAATTATGTTTGTTTTCACTTCTTTATTGTTTCAGAACCACACACACATCAATGTACATTTCAATCATGCAGTTGTAAATCCAATAAATATTTCCAATGAAGAAATCTTGCGTGATTCTAACCGACCACCCGCTGTGAGCTCTACCTAATGATCCACAAACTATCAAAATTCAAAGAAGCCAGTCCTCTTCTAAATAGTCAGATTTTTTTCTTCTGAATAAATTCAGTTTCCTACATGATCGCTGCAGTGTCCTTTTACTAATTATAACTCTGTGATGATGCAACTAAAGACAAAGAATTTCCTTATTGCTAAATCATAATCTAAAGTAGGATTTAACCAAATCCTTACAGCCATTGTTTCTAGCAATTCTGTGTTTTTTTTTTTTTTCTGTAAATATTACGAGTTTATTCTCGTAACATTTCGACTTTCCATTCCATTCCATTTTCTACCGCTTATCCGAACTACCTCGGGTCACGGGGAGCCTGTGCCTATCTCGGGAGTAATCGGGCATCAAGGCAGGATAAACCCTGGATGGAGTGCCAACCCATCGCAGGGCACACTCACTCACTCATTCACTCACGCACTCACACCCTACGGACAATTTTTCCAGAGATGCCAATCAACCTACCATGCATGTCTTTGGACCAGAGGAGGATGAAATGACGTCAAATCATAAAATTTAAATACCGTATCATGTATGTACCACTTTTAAAGTATTAGAACTTCATGTTCATTTTAGGCAAATTTTCATGATTTTTTCTGAAAAAAAACAGGCTACATGTTTTAAAATTATTTCGATTGTCTTGTTTTCAAGTGATTTATGGTAGGGCTCTTAATTGTATAAGTATTTTTACAAATTTTAATTTTTCTTCATTTTAATTATGAAAAATGTTGGGCCTACAATGCCCATTCATTTTCTGTACTTTTAATGCCCATTTAATATCTGTCTTATGTATTTTCTTATACCACCTGTAGACGGCGCCATGTCCTATTTCACATTTCCGGATTTATCAGCAGCTGAAGTTAGTGAATGAACTAAAACAATTAATTTATGTTTTGTGTGTAATTTGATGCAAATGTAGTATTACATATAACTTTATACATACACGCGGGAGTAAACCTTACTTTGGGAAGTGAGTCGCACAGTGGGTGTGTCGCGTTGGGACGCGGGAGTAAACCTTACTTTGGGAAGTGAGTCGCACAGTGGGTGTGTCGCGTTGGGACGCGGGGTCCTGTCAGGTAACGGGACGTAAAGTATATATACATATAGTGTGTGTGAGCGAATTAAAATCCTGTTAGGAAACAGGTCACGTGGGGGGTATGAATGCGCTGTGATATATTTTTATGTTGTTGTATATTGTATTGTGACGATAGAAAAACTCAGGAGTGACGGAGAGAGAGAAAAAACCTCAGCCTGTGAGACTCTCTGTGTGTGTGTGTGTGTGTGTGTGTGAGTGTGTGTGTATGTGTGTGTGTGTGTGTGTGTGAGCAAGATTGGGAGGCAAGGAGGCTCCAAGTGTGTGTGTATGAAAAAGTGAATGAGAGAGAGAGTGCATATGTGTGAATGGTAAAAACGGACATGGAACAAATAAAAATTGCTGTATAATGTTTGTCCAGTAAAATGTATGAGAAATAGGAGTGTTAGGGTTTTTTGTTTAAAGAGGCATGCGTTACGAGACTAGGTGCAAGGTTTTGCAGTGTGTCTGTGTCAAAGTTTCATGTGGTAATAAAAGTATTTGAGAAAAAAAGATGAATGCAAAATAAGGTGTGCATTTGGGTTTAATAGAAAAACTGTTTGAGCACATAAGAGAAGCAAGAGTGTGTGTAGAAAATAAAGAGGTAATTTATGGAGTCAGATAAAGATTTGAAGGGCATAGAGTATGTGTGAGTTTGGCTCACTGTGAGCGCATGAGACATAATGGCAGCCGAAGAATAGAGTCGTTCTGATTAAAGCAAGAAGAGCATTGTCAAATGAAAAAATAGAAGATATATTTTGTTGATTACAAATATGTTTTAAAAATTGTGAGATACTTTTATTGTATAAAGTCGGTAGAATGTACCCAGAAAAAATCTAAATCTCAGACCATAAGGCCTGAGTGTGTGTGTGCTGGAATCTGTGAGAAGTGATTTATTAGACAGCAGAAGGGCCTCTGGAGTGTGTGAGTATTCTGCGTGCTGTGAGCGTATGAGACCAGAGTGCTGCTGTGAAAAACTATTTTCCATTGAGTAAAAGGTGAAAAGCATTGCTGGATTGTGAATTATTTTCAGGTTCCACTGATGTTTTAAAGACGTATGGCTGGAATTGAACTGCTAGATGAGGAAAGCTTACAATCATATTTTGAGAGAGTAAGAGTAGCCAGAATATTGACTGAGACGAAGGGAGTTAGTGATCATTTCTGGAGAGAATCATTTTATAGGGATTTAGCAGACATTAAGAAGCCACTGACAGAAGAAAAGAAAAATTATTTCTTGAACGAATTAGTGGGAGTTCAGAATTTAGAACAAATTGAGCAAGAGTGGCCATACGTAAATTGGAGAGGTATAGTAGGCAGGTTGTGTAAAGTAGGAATATTGAGAAACTACTTAGGAGTTTGCTTCCATAGAATTAATAGATTTGGCAATCTAGACATTTATTGCAATTTATTTATTGCAAGGAGTAAGACACGGTTATCCACGAGGTGGAGGGAGAAACTACAGATTAATCAGTCACCCAGAAATACAGGTTTATGCAGAAATAAGATATGTAAATTGAGAAAGTAAGAAATTGTTTACAACCAACGAGCAGAGAGAAATAGAGCCACTGCAGTTTCAGGCCGTTACACTGAACTAAAAAAGGGCTCCAGCACTAAGCAAATCTAGATTATTTGAAAACTTTTCATTTATATGTGGCCAACAGGAAAGAAGGTTCACAGTTATTATCATAATTACCCAAATATTGCTCAAGATATATTGATATAAGATTATAATAGAATAAATGAATAATGCTTAATATGATTAATATTAAGTCTAAAATGAATTATGGGCTTCACTAGTGATAATGATCTTTGAATTAGTTGATCTAGTTGTATGATCTTTGAAGTATAACTACTATATATTAGGATAAAATTAGATATTTAAAGAGTACCTGAAATAATAATGGCTTAGATTTGAACACAAACATAGGCAAAGGAAGAGGACATTTTGTTTTTATTTTTATAAATAATCTCCACAGCCCATATTTAGTAATCATTATGGTCTAAATAATAATCAAACACCTATTATGTAAACGTATCTGAGAGGTGCGCTTTCTAAATCTCTCTTCAATGAACCAACGTATGTAAACCAATAAACTAGACACTGTATTAAACAGGGAGACTAATGATAATTATGTTATTTAAGAGGCTCTTATGAAGGACATTTTTTGGAACGATTACATGACCAATTGAGTCAGCTTTACTAATAATCAGCTTCACAACTGTCAAGTGGACACCACCAAACTGACACATGCTGTTGGGAACTGACCTAGTATGAAAGACAGCAACACACCGCCATTCATGATGAATCTAATACAGTAAATGGACACATTTCACAGTGAGTAGATTTGATCTAATTCATTAAGTGATAAAGGATTTGTTAAATATTGGGACGTCATGTTTCACGTCAAGACTTTTTTATCAAATTTTTAATAAAATTAAAAAATATTTTTTTGACCTGATCTCTATGCTTTCATAGATCTAGGATTTTATATTTAACAATAGATTGAGTAATTTATCCAAAGTTCCAGTTTTTTAGGGATTCGTCAGCTGAGCTCTGTGAGAAATGTATTAAATTTTTGTTGATAAAGTGAGTGCTATCTGTTATTCTTTTGCCTCACAGCTCCAAGATCTGCTGTCTTTGAATTGACTGTCCAGTCAGGCAAAAGTGTCCAACTGCTGATTAAATCATCTTTGGGCAGCTTTGAGTCAGATTTGTTGAAAGTGTTTAATGTAGTTCTAAACAATAGACTGGGTCACTAAAGTTTAGCGCCGTTTGACTTTAAACAATAAATAATTTTTATTTTAAATAGTTTTATACACTGTGTCGATAACAGTGAGAGCAATGAAGAACAATGTCTATTGCTCTCCACAGCAAGATCAGTTTTCATAGAAACAGAAAAGAATATACAATTAGCCACTAAGTATTAATGTACGTTTAAAGGCATCTAGAGTATGGATAAATTCAATATGAGCACATTTATGGTTTAGATATAGCATACTATAATCATTATAAATGACTTAAACAAAAGAAATCGAGAACATTTTTAAGTGACTTACTTTAGTTAGTTTTAAATTGATATCATGTTCCTGATATATATATTTTGTATTCCCCTAAACAGCAGAACTAATCACTAACGGTTAGACAAAGACAATATCTTTAGATCAATTGGAAAAATGCATATAAAATATGTATATAATAAATGAATATGAAACAATCGGTTGTCATAACAGTAAACTATACTTAGCTATCCTTATAGAGTTAACAACTAACATTTAAGTGAGAAGGCAAAACCAATCATATTGGCGACAAATTGGAGAAAATGAAACTTAACCATTTGTGTACCATATGCGATTGTAAAAGATTCTAAATTTCAATTAAATGATTTCTGGATAAATAAAAGTTGAATAAAATAAGTAATAAGTAAATCTAATGAGGCACAGATGGGCATGTCCCCAGGAATTTGTGTAACGATTTGGCATCTTAATAGAGAAATGTTTGCTGAAAAACGAACAGCAAGATATTTGAATAACAGGTTTGCCTCAGCCACAATAACTGACAATTTAAAAATCATAAGTATGTCAATCAAACATTAGCATATAAAATAATTGTACCATATGAAAAGCAGGGTGTGCCCAGAGCAGATTATTTTTGAATATGTGGGGATAAGAATTTAAGACCAACACTGCTTGGCACCAACAAGTAAAATGGCCTGGCAAAATAGACAAGCACTGAATTGGCTTTTAGCAGAAAAAGGAGGCGTATGCATAATGTTTGAAGAGGACTGTTGTACATACATTTTAAAGAACACTGCCCCTTATGGGTCGTTCACAAAAGCTATGGAAAAATTGAGAAACTTAAGAAACTAAATAACAGCCAATGATGGCTAAGACAAAGAAATTGGAACATGGCTGGACTTCTTTGCATCATGAACTTCATGGCCAATTAAGATAGGAGTTTTTGCAGCAATAGGATTTACTATATTTTCTGTAGTATTTTGCTGTCTTTTAGCAGTTATAAGAGCTATGGTGGTGAAAGCTAAAGGCAAAAAGCTGATGTTGAGAACGGAATTAAGTACATATTACAATAATGAAGAAAACATGCTGAATATGTTAGCTGTTATAAGCAAATAAGAGGAATATGATGAGAAAGACAAGTGTCCAATGAATTACTCATTGTTTTTTGGACAGCAAGGGAGAAGATCTTAGAATTGTATAATCATACGTGGGAATAGTTTTCGATATTACCTTAGACATTGTTAGGCAAGTAGTTAGATTGATTTTTGTTTTACTTTTTATTATTTTGACATCAACACGTTTCAATGTTTGATGTTTCAGCTAATCATTAGTGCTCTATAATCAAACACTATTATGCGAGTGCACTTGGTGCACATGTGTGTATTTTATTTTGTTTTATTTATTGTTTTTGAATCTAAAACATATAACAGGTAATTTTAATTTATTATTTTATTGATATAATCAAAACTGTTATGTAAGTGCATCTGGTGCACATATGTGTATTTGTCATTGTATCTTCCTTAATTATGAGAAGTTGCCAACCAAGTGAGCTGCAGAACCTGATCTAAATAGCAGCAAGTGGTGGCGCCAGTGAGTGTTAAATCTGAAGACAGCATCGTCCAGACGGTTTTCATCTGGGCCAGTTCGAGTGTGGGTCCCTTGGTATGCATAGGGTGACGCAACGCAAAGGACCCAGGCATCTTGACAAGTCTTCCCGACCACATCGAATAACTATTCCGACAACAGAAAATAACTACTATCTTAGAGAGAACCAGATTTGCTGACATGAATAGCAAACAACTGGTCAATGTTACCCTTAATTGAACTACACCAAATGACACTGTGAAGCTTGATGAAACGATTGACACTGTAAAGAACTTTGACAAACTGAGTGACACTACACTTCTGTTATGAGCAAATGATCAACAAGATGTGCCGCACATATCGAGATCACTCACCATCGGTGGGTCCAGGAAAGTCTCCCTGAGTGCACGCAGCTCGTACAAGATCGCCTGTGTCACCGGGTGCCGAAGGCGGAACAAAAAATGACAGCGTGTGTTTAATAGCAAATGTGTACCCATTTAAATAAAGTAAATAAAGGGAAATTGCGGCAGCTGCATCCAATTAGAGTTCGACTAGTCGGCGATTAGGACGGGCCTGTTAGAATGGATATAAAAGCACGGCTGAGAGGATCTAAACGGAGCGTTCGGGGAGAGAAACAGGAAGTGACAGACACGAGCTAAGGGAGTAAGTCAAACTCCCCACCTGCCCGCGAGGGGCCGAGGGCTTGACGCCAGAAGCGAGAGCCCGCGGGGGGCTCGCCTCCCCGCCTCACCGGGTGAGTGAGGAAACGATAAGAGTAGTGGTATTTCACCGTCGGCACCAGCACGAGGCCGGGCCTCCCACTTATCCTACACCCCTCATGTCTCTTCACGGTGCCAGACTAGAGTCAAGCTCAACAGGGTCTTCTTTCCCCGCTGATTCCGCCAAGCCCGTTCCCTTGGCTGTGGTTTCGCTAGATAGCAGGTAGGGACAGTGGGAATCTCGTTCATCCATTCATGCGCGTCACTAATTAGATGACGAGGCATTTGGCTAGTTTTAACAAGTTTTCAGGTGGACGGGTGCCCACCTGAGGCGCTGCCTGGACGCGCTTGTAGACGATTAGTATCCGGTTATCGCCGTCTTATCAACAGTTTCATGATGCGTGCTTGAATTATGTCCCCCTCATGTATGTATCGTACGTGTTTATCGACCCCTGTAGGGTACACAGTGCCAAGTCCATGGATGTAAAGCCCTCTGCCGGTTGGCCCGAAGATCAGTCCTCGACTTGAGATGACAATCGGCAGATGATCGACTTCCACCTCCGACCCCCACCAGGCTCCCATCGCCTCCCTGCTCTCCTCTCCTCCATATTTCTTGATCTTTGTATCCCAGGATTCGTGCAACCTATATCCCGCTACTACCGTGACATCCATGATCGTCAGCCTCTCGGTCCGATGGACGACTATATCTGGCTTGATGTGGGTCCTTGCTCGGGGAATGATAGGCTCCACAGAGAACGACTGCTCCTTGCGTTTCAGTTTCTTGCACACAAGCCGTACGATTCTGTTGTGTCTAGCACATCTGACATCGTGCGTCTTGGCGCACCTTTGCAGGATGTGGTGCTGCGTCTCTACCGCTTGGCAGCCCCCTCTGCACTTCCTCTCATCGCCGGGGGAAATACGTCCCCTTGTTGCTCTTGCTTGTGTCGTGAGGGTCCCTCCGCGGAGTTGCAAGCTCCTGATATACAGCCGGGGGAATACCCTGTCTGGGTTCTTAAGCCACAGGTGACTGGCTCCATCAACATCCGCTTCCGCCAGCTCACGCCCATCCACCGACGAGATAAGCCTGTCAGTCCAGGCGTTCCTCGCCTCCGTAGGTGAGAGGACCATGGTTCCCCCCGCCCGAATTGGAATGGCCATTCTTCTAAGTATGACCTGGAAGGCCGTGGTCTTAGTGACGGCTTGGATGATGGAATCTTTGCCGTCGAGCAGCTTTGAAAGCCGGCTCTTCTGTACCATCGGGATATGAGTTTCCAGGCTTAGGATACCTAGCCCCCCTCTGCTGTTCGGAGGATGGAAGAGTCCGAGAGATGTATCTTTTGGAAATCGTAGCCACAGTCGAATTGCCCTCCTGACCATCAAGTCCATTCTCCGCAGTGTGTTCCTATGGGCCTGCCCCAACATCAGACCATGTATAAGCCTTGGGATCAGGAAGTCTTTCAGAAGTGCCAAGCGTTGTTGCGGCTTGAGGGGCGCAGCTTTCACCTCCCCCAACATTCTCTCCAGGTCGAGGGTCCTTTTTGGAGTAACCTTTCCCTTCCAATTGAACTCCAAGCCGAGATACTTCTGGATACCACCGATGCCCATAGGTGCGATCTGTTCCTTCCCCGTGTTGTAGTGAGTGGGTGTCAGTATCATGGCTTTAGTTCTTCCATCCTTCACAATGGTTAGTGCCGCGGATTTCCTGGCGTTTAGGCTCATACCGCACCCGGCAAGAGATGTTATCAGCCCGTCCAGCTTAGTTTGCAGGTCTTCGGGGGTGTTGGCAAGTAGTACCATGTCATCTGCGTATAGAATGGAGTGTAGATGGTTCGACTCGAGCTCAACCCCTA